>NC_056741.1:1085887794-1086030294 GCF_019279795.1 Protopterus annectens
AGAACAAGTACAAATATGACTCTGTCATTGTCCATGTTGGTGTGAATGACCTGAGCCATACTTCCCTGGTCTACATGAAAAGAGACACGGAGGAGCTCTCTGATCATGTAGCTCAGGCTGGTATGACCCTGACCCTGAGTAGCATCCTGCCCTCACCAAGAATGATACCATGGTATAGAGAAAAAATTATCAATTTCAACAATTGGCTAAGCTTCTGGTGTCATTCAAAGAGGATCCAGTGTTTGTCAGCCTGGGATGACATGCTTGACAAGCCACGCTGCTTCACCAGAGATAGCTTGCACCTGTCACCCTTAGGCTTTCGAATACTGGCCAAGGCTCTTGTCACCCCCATAGTACCTTTTTTAGGCAAGGCTCAAAAGACAAACCCACCACCATAAATAGCACAAGTAACAAAAAAACTGAGGGTAATGCTACTCAATGCCAGAAGTCTAAACCTCAAAATGCATGCACTAAAGGCACTCCTCAGTATAAAAAAAAATCGATATATGTGCAGTAACAGAAACCTGGTTTAAGGCTCCAGAGAGCAGCCCAGCACTACCAGGCTACAACTCATACCATACATTTCGGCCACAATACCCAGACTGAAATACAAAAGGAGGGGGATTATCCATATTCATCAAGGATACCCACACCTCCAGGTTAGTGGCACAGCACGATGCTTCAGAGATCATCCACATAAAACTAACAATGGGAAAAACTGCTATTCAAGTTATAGCTTGCTACAGATCACATTTGGACTTTCACAGTTTCGGTGCCCTGTAATGGAGAATAGCTCACCAACCTTAAACCGCGAAGAAGTGGGACAGTCACGGAAACTGATCGGGCAGCTCACAGAATTAATTTAACTACTGACACCTTTATGTACAACGTTGGTTAGCAGGAAATCAACTTACGTAGGAATTATGTCGGAAGGGACCAAAAGGTTTGGAGGCTCGAAACACAAGAGGAAAAGACACAATTGCGATTCCAGTTCTACGTCGGTCGAAGATGCTGAACCGAATGGTAGCACTTTAGATCCTGCTAGCACTCCGCTGCTCTTGGTTCCCCAAGTTGAACTGAATAAGAATACTCACGTAGGGGCTACGAACAACGGCTGTGTTCCTAAGGTGAACACGTTGGGCAAGAATGTTTCAGGTACTGTTTCCACTTCCTCCAACTGTAAAAACATACAAGACTGGCTGAAATGTCCTCATAATATTAACTTTGAACTTAAAGAGGACGGTTCACCACAAGATGGTGATTCATATGTTGTAAAAATTGAAAAATTATCAAAACTAATGTACAAGTATAAAATGCTTGGCACTGAAAACTGCTATATCTGTGGATTTATTTGTGGATTTTTACTGAAGATTCGAATAAAGTATGGTTTTTATTGCTGGTGCGCAGTTTCCATTCTTTTGTGAACTTACTGGGTTTTATTTGTGCTTGGGTGCCTACATTTGGACTTTCACGGTTTCGGTGCCCTGTAATGGAGAATAGCTCACCAACCTTAAACCGCGAAGAAGTGGGACAGTCACGGAAACTGATCGGGCAGCTCATAGAATTAATTGAACTACTGACACCTTTATGTACAACGTTGGTTAGCAGGAAATCAACTGACGTAGGAATTACGTCGGAAGGGACCGAAAGGTTTGGAGGCTCGAAACACAAGAGGAAAAGACACAATTGTGATTCCAGTTCTACGTCGGTCGAAGATGCTGAACCGAATGGTAGCACTTTTGATCCTGCTAACACTCCGCTGCTCTTGGTTCCCCAAGTTGAACTGAATAAGAATACTCACGTAGGGGCTACGAACAACGGCTGTGTTCCTAAGGTGAACACGTTGGGCAAGAATGTTTCAGGTACTGTTTCCACTTCCTCCAACTGTAAAAACATACAAGACTGGCTGAAATGTCCTCATAATATTAACTTTGAACTTAAAGAGGATGGTTCCCCACAAGATGGTGATTCATATGTTGTAAAAATTGAAAAATTATCAAAACTAATGTACAAGTATAAAACGCTTGGCACTGAAAACTGCTATATCTGTGGATTTATTTGTGGATTTTTACTGAAGATTCGAATAAAGTGCGGTTTTTATTGCTGGTGCGCAGTTTCCATTCTTTTGTGAACTTACTGTTTTTTTTTTGTGCTTGGGTGCCTACATTTGGACTTTCACAGTTTCGGTGCCCTGTAATGGAGAATAGCTCACCAACCTTAAACCGCAAAGAAGTGGGACAGTCACGGAAACTGATCGGGCAGCTCACAGAATTAATTGAACTACTGACACCTTTATGTACAACGTTGGTTAGCAGGAAATCAACTGACGTAGGAATTACGTCGGAAGGGACCGAAAGGTTTGGAGGCTCGAAACACAAGAGGAAAAGACACAATTGCGATTCCAGTTCTACGTCGGTCGAAGATGCTGAACCGAATGGTAGCACTTTAGATCCTGCTAACACTCCGCTGCTCTTGGTTCCCCAAGTTGAACTGAATAAGAATACTCACGTAGGGGCTACGAAAAACGGCTGTGTTCCTAAGGTGAACACGTTGGGCAAGAATGTTTCAGGTACTGTTTCCACTTCCTCCAACTGTAAAAACATACAAGACTGGCTGAAATGTCCTCATAATATTAACTTTGAACTTAAAGAGGACGGTTCACCACAAGATGGTGATTCATATGTTGTAAAAATTGAAAAATTATCAAAACTAATGTACAAGTATAAAACGCTTGGCACTGAAAACTGCTATATCTGTGGATTTATTTGTGGATTTTTACTGAAGATTCGAATAAAGTGCGGTTTTTATTGCTGGTGCGCAGTTTCCATTCTTTTGTGAACTTACTGGGTTTTTTTGTGCTTGGGTGCCTACATTTGGACTTTCACAGTTTCGGTGCCCTGCAATGGAGAATAGCTCACCAACCTTAAACCGCGAAGAAGTGGGACAGTCATGGAAACTGATCGGGCAGCTCACAGAATTAATTGAACTACTGACACCTTTATGTACAACGTTGGTTAGCAGGAAATCAACTGACGTAGGAATTACGTCGGAAGGGACCGAAAGGTTTGGAGGCTCGAAACACAAGAGGAAAAGACACAATTGCGATTCCAGTTCTACGTCGGTCGAAGATGCTGAACCGAATGGTAGCACTTTTGATCCTGCTAACACTCCGCTGCTCTTGGTTCCCCAAGTTGAACTGAATAAGAATACTCACGTAGGGGCTACGAACAGTGGCTGTGTTCCTAAGGTGAACACGTTAGGCAAGAATGTTTCAGGTACTGTTTCCACTTCCTCCAACTGTAAAAACATACAAGACTGGCTGAAATGTCCTCATAATATTAACTTTGAACTTAAAGAGGACGGTTCACCACAAGATGGTGATTCATATGTTGTAAAAATTGAAAAATTATCAAAACTAATGTACAAGTATAAAATGCTTGGCACTGAAAACTGCTATATCTGTGGATTTATTTGTGGATTTTTACTGAAGATTCGAATAAAGTGCGTTTTTTATTGCTGGTGCGCAGTTTCCATTCTTTTGTGAACTTGCTACAGATCACCCACCATGTCCCAGGACCCTCACTCCGCAGTCCTGGAAACACTGGGAAACATAAAGGTCCTACCAAACACCCTAATATTGGGTGATTTCAATTACCCAAACATTAACTGGGAGAACTACTCAAGTACTAACTTCCTTGCCCAACATTTCCTAGAATTTATAAACTCAAACACCATGGATCAACTGGTCAACACCCCCACCACAGGTAACAACATATTGTACCTGGTATTCACCAACATGTGCAACCAGTGTTCCACACCAGATGTCAACCCCCCATTGGTTAGATCTGACCATAAACTAATCACTCTGGATATCCACATTCCGCCACCACCTCAGGTCAAAGAAACCACCGTGAAAAACTTTTCAAAAGCAAACTTCACATTACTTAAGACCGAGGTGGGAAGTTTCAAAGCCCCCATGCTAAAGGATAACGCTGTCCAAGCTGCAAAATCCTTACCAATGCACTCTATGGGCACCTAGAAAAAGGCATGGATCATGCTATCCCAAACAAAACCAAGACTCACTCCTCCAAGAAAAGGAAAACAGTCTGGTGGACTCCTGCCATAAACAAACTATACAATAGAAGGAGGAAACTAGTACAGAAAAGATTAAAATCCCAAGAAGGGAAGACATCCCTGATCAGTATCAGCAAAAAATATGTTCCCTCATAAAATCATCCAAGGCTAGTTTCAAAAGAAAAATTTCCATGGACTCCAAAGATAGCTACAAGTCATTCTTTAGCTATGTCAAAAATCTAAGTGGCAATTCTCAGATCTGCTCGGAGTTAGGGCAGAATGGCATAAAATACACTGAACTGACCAATATAGCCAACATCCTGGCAGACAGGTTCAGTGCAAACTTCACCCCTCCCTCATCCCCAAAAGGGCCCATAACTATACCAGAAGAATGTAGTGCCCCTGAAATCACAGACACTCAGGTTAAAACAGCCCTCTCTAAAGCCAAAAACACAGCATCAATGGGACCGGATGGTGTCCCAGGCTGCATCCTACACAAGCTCAAAGATGAACTAACCCTTCACCTAAACACACTGTTTAAACTGAGCCTCTCCACAGGCTATGTGCCCACAAAGTGGTGCACAGCAATGGTTATTCTGCTCCACAAAGGTGGAGCCACAGTGGACCCTGGGAACTATCGCCCTATAAGCCTGACTAGCTTGGTCTGTAGAGCTATGAAGTGCATCATCATGGATCTCATTAACAGAGACATTGGGAACCTCCAAACACTGGACCCTACCCAGTTTGACTTTGTTAAGGGCATATCATGCCTCCTAAACCTGGTGGACTTCTTTGAGACAGTTACCAAGGCTATAGATGAGGGAAAGGTGGCCCACACAGCCTACCTAGACCTCGCAAAGGCATTTGACACCATTCCCCACTCAGGTATTATAGACAAGCTCACCAGCCTGAACATAAACCCCTATGTCATGAGATGGGTTGCCAACTGGCTCACAGACAGAACCCACATGGTAAGAGTTGTGGGAGCTAGGTCTGACTCTAAACCAGTTGCAAGTGGCATTCCTCAGGGCTCAGTCCTAGGACCCCTCCTGTTCGGCATATACTTTTCAGAGGTAGAGACAAGCACAGGAAGATGATGGCTGACCAAGTTCGCAGATGACTGCAAACTAGGGGCTTTAATTGACTCTCCAGCTGACACAAACATCCTCAAAAAGGGTCTCACTGAGACAGATACCTGGTGTCAAAACCATGGCCTCAAGCTAAATGCCAAAAAGTGCATAGTCATCCCCTTTGGAAAAAACAAAGTACTCACAAACTTTCACATAGGTGGTAGCCCCCTAAATACGGAAGAAGTAATATGAGATCTGGGGACCCAAGAAGATAGTAACCTCTCCTTTGATAATCACATTGCCAAAGTGGTTAGAAAATCCTTCTATGTGGCCCACCTAATCACAAAAGGCTTTGCATCCAGATCGAAAGAGGTCATTGGGTCCCTCTACACTTCATTCATCAGACCCATCATAGAGTAC
Organism: Protopterus annectens; assembly: GCF_019279795.1. NCBI lineage: Eukaryota > Metazoa > Chordata > Ceratodontiformes > Protopteridae > Protopterus > Protopterus annectens. The sequence goes on from NC_056741.1 coordinate 1,085,893,359, forward strand.
AATGCACCATTTGGGATGTATCTTACAAGACACCTGCAACAACTGGAAAGACCACAGAAGTACCTCACCAAGAGGATCACTGGCCTCAAGCAGATGCCCTATGCAGCTCGACTGAAGAAACTCCAGCTGTACTCGGTTGCATACCGCCTACTCAGAGGTGATCTCTGCCTGATATACAAGGCCATGTCCAACCCAGAATTGATGGACATGCTCCACATAAAGAAAACCATATCCCCTCAAGCCACACAGTCCAGGGATCTAAACCTCACCACAACAATAAACAGGACGTGCTGGAGGGATAGATTCCTGTCCCAGAGACTTCCCATCCTCTGGAACAAGATTACAATCTACATTAGGCAGAGCTCCTCGCTATCCCTCTTCAAGAAAAACCTTGACGTGTGGATGGGAAACAGAAAGTTTACCCCAGGGATTACTTCAATGGCTGTGCTGGGCAGAGGCACAGGGAACTAATCTAAGGGGGTGGCGAAAGCCAACACATTCTGGCTAGGCTTATAAATGCCTTTAGGCAAATAGCCTAGTACCTACCTATGAACATATAAATGAAGACCAAGTGAGCTTTATTTATTAATAAGTAAACTTGGGATAACATAAAAATATTATTGACATTTACTATGCAAATAATAATAATAATAAAGAAATAGCATGTTTTTAGCCTTGACATTGAAAAAAATTTTAATGCAACAAATTGATATAATTTATTTTGTGTGCTAGAACAATTTGCTATTCTACAACTATTTATTATTTTTAAGAAGATTATATGACTACAATACAACATATATTAAAACTGTTCCATTTTTTTTCTGGAGCAATGCATATTAAAAAGAGTATTTGGAAATGATGCTCTCTAGCACACATTATCACAGCTAACTATCTGTCTGTGTTGGACTGTATAACCATCTGATGTACCAAACAGATAAGTATACTTTTTTTGCACTTACTTTACACTGCACTCCATTTATATATTTGCTTCATTGCTTATTGCTGGCCCCTGTCCTATGTATTGTGTCTGCATTATTTGCTTCTCAGGGTAGTTCAGTAGCTAGTTTCAGGTGGGGGTTGTTTTGCTTTCTGTAGAGTCAGCCCACCTAAGGTGTTAGCTATTGGCAAACACCTCTGTGTTTATCTGATTGCCTGAGCTTTATTTTCCCTATTGTACTTCTAGTATAAAGACTTACATTCTGTGAAATTGTGCAGAGCTAATATAGCAGAGCTAACCAAGTGGGTGTGTTGGACTATATAATATCTGATATACCAAACTGATAACTATACTTTTTTTAACTTGATTTGCACTGAACTGCATTTATATATTTGCTTTATTGTTTATTTCTGCCCTCTGTCATCTGTATTCTGTCTGCACTGTTTGTTTTTTCTCACCCTCCCACCCAAATGTTGATGTACTCTTAAACCTGGTGGCTTTGGAATTGCCTGCTTCTGTTGAAAATTTGATTTTTGGCATTCCTCCCATTCACATCTCATTTGCTCACTCAATTGAGTGCAGTGAGATCATTTGTGAAGGACTACCTTCTTGCTTCTTTGATTTTGGACACGCCTCCCTATCCCATCTAGCCAGTTCAGTCTACTGAGTACAGAGAGAGCATTTGGGAAGGCCAACCTCCCTTAGTTTCTTAATCATTAACTATCTTCTGTTTCCTCCCTTTCCACTTATTAAAAACAAAAAAGTACACTTTATTCAGCTGTTTTGTACTGTAATTGTGTTCTTCCTATTTATCACCTTATTTTTGCTGTGTGCTCTGAAGTGTTCAAGTACTTTTATTCTGCTGCATTTATTACTGCTTGTTAGCAGCTTGATTAAATTTATCTGTTATTCTAAGCATCTTTGTTTTGGTTTTAGCACTCATGTTTCAGGCCAGTTACTTTACATTTAAGAAGATTTTTGTGGTCTACACTCTTGAGGATAAATCCTTATCAAAACTCTCTGTCCATAAGTCTGCCCAAGTATTTGGAACACTATGTCTGGACAGTTCCCATCAGATTCTCCTGCCAGCCCGGCTGACATGGGCATACTGAGCCAGTGTAGCAACTGTCTCATGTTTACTGACAGCCCTCTTCTCCTACTTCTCCTACTTCTCAAACACAGTCATAAGGCAAAACAATAAACCATCACAGCCCACAGGTCATAACAGTAAACCAACCATACTAGTCATCGGTGACTCAGTTGTGAGACATACTGATATCCCCCTCACCAAGCTTGACAAGGAGAAAGTCATGGTCAGTTGTCTGTCTGGTGTCAGAATCTGCTGCATCATGCATGCTCTTAAGTCTCTCCACAGCAAGTACAAGTATGACTCTGTCATTGTCCATGTTGGTGTAAATGACTTGATATGTACCTCCCTGGACTATATGAAGAGAGACATGATTGAGGTCTCAAAGTATGTGTCCCAGGCAGGTATGACCCTCGCCCTAAGCAGAATCCTACCTTCACCAAGAATGTTACCACAATACAACAAAAAATAATTGACTTCAACAATTGACTTAGCTTCTAGTGTCATTCCAAGGGGTTCCAGTATCTGTCTGCTTGGGATGACATGGTTGACAGACCTCTATGCTTTACCAGAGATGGCCTCCACGTGTCAGCACTGGGATTCCAGATCCTGGCCAAGGCTCTCACCTCCCCATTGTGCATTTTTTATGCAATGTCCCAAAAACAAATCTTCCAACATAAAAGATCTGTCAAAAAGCAAATTGAAGGTCATGATGATAGGACCCATGTAGTCAAAATAGGGGAAGCCACCTCAAGCACTAGACCCGTAACAAGTGGCGTACCCCACGGTTCAGTCTTGGGGCCTCTGTTATTTGGGATATACTTTTCTGAGGTGCAGGCCAAAACCAGTGGGCTATGGCTGATAAAGTTTGTAGATGACTGCAAGCTGAGTGCTGTCATCAATTCCCCTAGTGAAGTGGACATCTTCCAGGAGGGTCTCACTCAGACAAATGACTGGTGGCAGAAACATGGCCTCAAGCTAAATAACAAAAAATGCATTATCATCCCCTTTGGGGAGAGTGACATCCCCACAAATTATTACATTAATAACAATGTCCTAAGCACTCAATCAGTTGTGAGGGATTTGGGTACCCAGGTTGATAGCAACCTGACTTTTGACCACCATTTTGCTTCTGTGGTATGGAAAGCCTTCTACATGGCCCACCTCATAAGTAAGGGTATCTCATCCAGGATCAAGGAGGTCATAACATCCCTGTATTCTTCCCTTATAAGACCCATTATTGAGTACAACGTACCTTTCTGCATGTACCTTGCAAAGCACATGCAGCAGCTGGAGAGACCACAGAGGTTCCTCACCAGGAGAATCCAGGGCCTCAAACATCTACCATACACAGATAGGCTAAAAGCCCTATTCCTCTACTTAGTTTCATACAGACTCCTCAGAGGTGACCTCTGTCTGGCATACAAGGTGATCATGGATCCCACCTTGATGTGACTGCTGCATATCTTCAAGTCAAGCTCCACTCACTTAAAATTCATGCATGCCCTCAACCTGGTCTATGACATCAACAGGACTTGTTGGTGGGACAGATTTGTGTCCCAGAGACTCCCTCATCTATGGAATAGACTCCCTCTCCACATAAAGCAGAGTACCTCTTTACCCCTTTTTAAGTGCAATCTGGATAACTGGATGGCAAACAGAAAATATACCCCTGGGATTCCAACCGTGTCCCTGCTGGACAGGGGCATTGGGTGCTGATTTGACTAAACATGCTCTAAACTCTTGGCTAGGCTTATAAGGGCCTCAGGGCCAATAGCCTAGTAACCTCATATGATCCTAATCCTATGCTGCTTAACGCTTGGAGCCTTAATCTGGAAATGCACTCACTGGAGGCTCTCCTTGCACTGGAAGATGCTGATGTCTGTGCAGTCACAGAAACTTGGTTCAGGGCTGTGGAGGGCACTGCTGCCTTACCAGGCTATACCCCATTCCACACATTCTGACCCCATAATGAGGTCAGGAAGACTAAGGGTGGTAGAGTCTCTATCTTTGTTAAGGACAGGCACACCTCCGGACTAGTTTGCCAGCATGATGCATTGGGACTACTCCAGGTGCAATTGACAGTTGGCAAGACACCCATCCAAGTTATAGACAGCTATAGACCCCTGTCCATGACTCAGGACATCCACTCCTCTTATCTTGATCTACTTGACTCCATCAAGGTATCCCCTAACACCCTAATCCTTGGTGACTTCAACTACTCCACTTTAGACTGGATGAACTATTCCTGCAGTAATGCACTCACTCAATAATTTATTGACTTCATCATTTCTAATGCACTAGACAAGCTCGTCTCATGTCCCACAAGAGGAGATGACATTCTGGGCTTGGTTCTCACCAACAAGGGTGACCGCTGCACCACTCCTATAGCATGTTCTTCCCTGGTGAGATCAGATCATCAGACATTTTTCAAAGTTTCTATCCCACCCAATCCCCCCCAACCATAATCAAGCTAAAAAACTTCTTAAAAGCTGACTTCAACCTCATAAGGGAGGGTATCTGTAGCTTCACACCACCATTCTCCTCAGAGGATGTAAACAACTATGCTGAACAATACACCAATGCAGTATACAAGCACCTGTACAACTGCATGGACTCAGCCATACCCAACTGAACTAAAACCTGCTCCTCAAGGAAACACAAACCTGTTTGGTGGGCATCTTCTATCAACAGGCTTTACAATAAAAGGAAGAAACTATTGTCCAAGAGTAAAAAGGAACAAATTCCAAATTGGAAAAAGTCCCTCCTTAGCCTCAACAAGCAAATTAGATCACTAGTGACAACCTCCAAAACCAATTATGAATCAAAGCTAGCCTCCAAAACAAAGGGAAACCACAAAGAAGCCTTCTTCAGTTACTTCAGAAACCTCCATGGCAAAAGCCCAGGTTTGTTCTGAATTAGTACTTAACAGTATCACTTACACTAATCCTGTTGACTTAGCCAACCTGCTAGCAGATAGGCTCAGTGCAAACTTCACACGGCCTGTTCCCCCAAAGGCCCTTTCAATATCCCCAATACTTGTGGCACACCTCACATCTCCATAGACCAATTGTTAAAGGCCCTATCCAAGGCAAAGAACACAGCTTCCATGGGACCTGATAGCACCCCAGGCTGTATTCTGAACCATCTCCAGCAAGAACTGGCTTCACCATTGACCACCCTATTCAACCACAGCCTAAGTACAGGCTTCATCCCAGCAGAGTGGAGAACTGCCATTGTCATCCCCTTGCATAAAGGTGCCACTATTGACTCTGGAAACTATTACCCCATTAGCTTGACAAGTCTGATCTGTAAAGCCATAGAGTGTATTGTTATGGATCACATAAACAAGGACATAGGCAATCTCAATGCTCTTGACCCCACTTATTTTGGATTTGTCAAGGGTAGGTCTTGCCTGTTGAACCTGATTGACTTCTTTGAGATTGTCATCAAGGATCTGGATGAAGGAAAGTCAATACATACAGCTTACCTTGACTTGGCCAAAGCCCTGTACACAATCCCCCAACTCGGGCATCATCAAAAGCTAACACAACTTGGCATAAATCCCTATCTCATCAGGTGGGTGGCCAACTGGCTCACCGATGTGACTGTCAAGGTCAAAATAGGTGCCTCCACCTCCAATAGCAGACCTGTCACTAGTAGAGTTCCCCAAGGATCTGTCCTGGGACTCCTACTGTTTGACATATACATTTCTGAAGTCCAGGCAAAGACAAAAGACCTATAGCTGGCCAAGTTTGCAGATGACTGTAAGTTGGGTGCTGTCATTGACTCGAGAAATGATATTAACGTACTGCAAGAGGGTTTCATAGGAACTAATGACTCGTGCCAAAGTCATGGACTCAAGCTCAACGCAAAAAAAAGCATCATCATGCCATTCGGCAAAAACACGGCCCGTACTGATGACATCAACGGCAACCCCCAAAACACACAAGCTGTGGTGAGAGACCTGGGTTGTCAGGTTGATAACAATCTCACATTCAATCATCATGTAGCAGCAATGGTCAGAAAAGCCTTTTACTTGGTTCATCTCATAAGTAAAGGGATTGCATCCAGAAAAAGGAGGTTATTACCTCTCTCTATTCTTCCCTCATTAGACCAATAATTGAGTATAATGCCCCATTTAGTATGTACCTCTCCAAACATCTGCACCAATGAGAAAGGCCACAGAAATACCTCACAAACAGAATCCATTTCCTCCAACACCTGTCTTATGGGGACAGGCTCAAATCCCTATCACCGTACTCAGTATCATACAGGTTGCTCAGAGGTGATCTGTGTCTCGCCTACAAGGCAATCTCAGACCCTGCCCTACTAGAGATGCTCCATATCTATAAGTCTAACTCCTCACACATTACCCACTTGAAAGGCTTAAATCTAATATGCGACAGCAACAAAACCTGCTGGAGAGACAGGTTTGCCTCCTAGAGACTGCCCCATCTCTGGAATAGACTTCCCATACACATCAAACAGAGTACCTCACTGACCCTCTTCAAGCACAACCCTGATGAGTGGATGGGAAACCACAAATTTGTTCCAGTGTTCCACCAGTGTCCCTCATTGACAGGGGCGACAGGTGCTGGCTGAGGTTTCTTTTTGGGGATAAACTCTTGGCTAGGCTTGTAATTGCCCCAGGGCCATTAACCTAGTAACCTCCTATGATCTTATGATTACTTTAACTTTAGCCACTGAGCCACTATCATATTAACAGAAAAGTCAAAAAATAAAGATAATCAAATAAATGGCATACATATCTCACAAATACTGATGTTTGCAAGCACCATTCTCTTAGTAATTAGAGTACATATCTCGCAAATACTGATGTTTGCAAGCACCATTCTCTTAGTAATTAGAGTACATATCTCACAAATACTGATGTTTGCAAGCACCATTCTCTTAGTAATTAGAGTACATATCTCACAAATACTGATGTTTGCAAGCACCATTCTCTTAGTAATTAGAGCTATGGATGTTTCCTTCAGACACGTATAGGAAACAATTACAAACTTTATAAATATATCTGGACTCAAATTTAATATATAAAAAATACATGATTTTAAATTCTAATATATATGATGATGAAGAGAAGAAGAATTAGATTATGGAGGAATAACATTAAAATGTTCTACAAAAGTAATAAAAATAAATACAAATATGGTTTGATCATTTAAATCAAATTATTACAAAGTGGAGTCAATGTTTTTAAACTAAAGGTTTGTATTTATTTTTATAGACAAAAGGTTTGTTATCTAGCAAACTGCAAATTAAAAAAAAATAAAAGAATTGTATTACTGTTTTATAGTAGCCTAAAAAACTTAGGACAGCCAGCAAAAAAAAAATAGAGATTAGAATAATAGGGGATTAGGATTTCTTGACACAGACTCTTGTGCAACTGCTTCTAGTATTAAAACTATTATATAGTATTATTTATAGTATTAATACACTATTATATATTGGTTAAATGATCAATATAGTGCAGACTGGAAAACATTGCAATAAACCTGTGTAATAAAATGGATCTAACATTTATAAGCTGAATGAAGACTTGACAGATGATAAGTTCTGCTTAATAGTATTAAATTATTTTCAATACTATATTCAATTATTGTCAATATTTTATACATTATTTAGTTCTAAATGTATAAATTACGTCTTTTTCTTCTTCTTTCGGCTTTTCCCGGTTAGGGGTCGCCACAGCAGATCACCTGTCCGCTCATGATTGGCAGAGGAGTTTTACAGTGTTGAGTTGCCAGCCCGGCACCCAAGTATAAATTACATCTTCTAAATATATAAATTATATTTTTGAAACGTAACTTTATTTATAGGTATTTTGACTTAATAATGGCTTTTTTTCAGGCTATCCCTCTTGTGTTAATATCGGCCAAGTAGAAATAAATATAAAATGTTAATCTGGAAATAATAAAAAAAATGCCCGGGTATAATTGTTTTGAAGAAACTACAATTAATGCAATGAAGAAATTAGTAGAACAATCATTTTCAAGATCAGGTTGGCTTAGTATACAAGCAGTAAGAAAGTACATAATACATCAAATTTGTGTAAACAAATACCCAAATCTTTTTGACCACATCAGTGAGGCAGCATGCTTAATTAAGACTAACATATATTTATTATCAAATGTCTAAAAATAATTACAGATCAGAATACTGCTAATATAGTTATCAATTGGATAAACATAATACATGAAGAAACAGATTTTTCTTTAAAAGAAAAGTGCTTGTACTTAAATCTGTAAATGGTAGCAACATAAACACACCAGTCTCTCTTAGGAAGTCACAGGATAAAGCCACAGTCTGTGGAGAGTGGTTAATGCTAATTAGGCATGTGCTCTCCCTTTGAAATGGTGGCAACTCTGGATTAACTCATCGGAGTGATTCAGAAAATTTCATTAATTTTTTTTCTAAAACAAAAAGGTAAACACTTTCTTTTTTTTGACACAATATGCCCGAATGTCTATCGACAATCATCCCTCCAGCCAATCAGCCCATTCATTCCCCATTACAGGGGTGAGGGTCAACTGGGAGGGGGCCATCATTCATACAACAATAAAATGGTTCAAGTTTTTTTTTCAGCTTGAACCCTGCATTCCTCATGGGGTCCTCAATTGTATAGATGAATGGGATATGCAATGGGCTATTAGCAATTGTTTTCCAAGCGACAGTATCAGCAAGTGTCCTGTCCCTTCCCTCAAGTACATGAAGTGGTTTCCCTAATCCTCATCAGAGAAATTGCATCTCTTTATGTGCTCCCGAATGCCCTCTAGTCATTCCACCCTAAGGAGAAGTGAAGTAGGCTACTCCTCTCCTTCCCTGTCTGGCTATGCTAGTGCCAAAGCCACTAAGCAAAACCCACTTTCCTAAGATACAGTAAAAGCTCCAGCCCTCTACACCATAGAATCAGGCTGTCTACTTATGGTATTCAACCATTATTTCCTGTTGGAGTAATTTTAGCTTTTCCTGCAAGTACGTGTGAGTATGGCAGGGCCATGTGTGTGTTAATGTGTGCATGTACATGTTTGGACACATGTCTGTGCTTATCTATAGGGGTATTAATGCAGCAGCCAAATGGATATGTGTGTGCTTTTCTGTGTGTCTGTGTGTTTGCACGAGTGTGTGTGTGTGTGTGTGTGTGTGTGTGTGTGTGTGTGTGTGTAGGGGGTGCCCATGCTACAGGAATGCATTTGCTGGTAGGGAGAATACTTGAGTGGCCAGGTCTGACAGGTCAATGCTCATTTCAGAGACATGGCAATGAGGTGCAAATTAGGTGTCACTATATATGGCTTTTTCTCATAAGTGGAGATTCCATCTGGTCTGTTAATTGCTCAACTTTTGTTTGCAATCAGCATGAGTGGAGTGAATCTTTTTGAATCCTAGCAATATAATTTATCTTGTTACTCAAGAGAATTTCATGATAAAGAAGTTGGTATAATAATAATAAAAAACAACACACATAATACAAGCTTGAAATTTTAATAAAAAGTGTCATCATTTTTAAATATGTGATAATGATTCCTCATCACCAAAGTAAAATAATTTGAATGTAAATAATAAAGAACATTAAGACGATATATTCTTATAAATTTAATGTGTACAGAAATAATGATATGATGAAAATGACTTTTTGGAAAATCTGTCTATTTTATTTGGTTTCTTCCAATGAAAATACATTGAAAACACATCTGAATTGCTTTATTGTTATATAAAAATAATTATATTGAAAATAGCTCTGTGTGTTGTACAATAGTTAAAGCATTATAAAATATCTATTGTATATGTTTTCTCAGCAAATAAAACTATTTTGGAAAAAAACTCTGAAACCTATATTTTGTTGCTGCTGCCTTTCATTTATCAGTACACAGCCTATCATCAACATAAAGATGAGCTGTAGCCAGTATCTCCCCCCACATTAAAGCATGCCAACATTCACTGTACATTGCTCTATGTGACAAGCATGCCTTTTAATCCCTGACTTGTAGTTTCCTTGGTGTACTGGCTGCAGGCATTAATATGGGCTTCATGACTGTTACTGTGCACTCAAGCTTTGACATCCTTTGGAGTTCCCCTTTGCTGTTCTGCATAATTCTTTCACTATTTGTGCCATCATTTCATTGGTCTTGGCATTAATCAAGATAACTTCCTCCTTCTTCTCCGCGTGCCCAAAGTCAGTCCTGGCACAATTTTCCCATTGTCCCACTCCCAAGGTTTTGATCTTTTTCATGAAAGAATCATTCATTATGAGCACCTCACCTACATTTCTGATGTTAGCTATGCAGCCTTGATTAACCCCTTGTCTTCTAGTGTTGGAACTCGTACCTTCATCTCCTTCTGCATTTATTCTTTTATATTTTCTTTTCTCTTGATTCAACACTTACCTCCACTACTTAGTGTCTCTATTTTGTCCTTTACCCTTCTGTGGGGGTTCCAGTACTCAGGTATAGTTATCTCATCTCAGATGCACTCACTTCTTCCTGAAAGGAAAACTGCAGCATAGAACTAAAAAAAAACTTTTTTTTTCACTCTATCTTTGCTTCTTGACCTATTTTAACACCTCAAAATCAGTCTAAGTGCTTCATTTGTAATCTTAGCCTGTTTTCCACAACATGGCTACCAATGGGGCTTGATGTATCAACATGATCTTGTTCTCCCTCAACCCTGTCTCTTTTCCATAATACTTTGTATTACTCATGCCAGACATAAGGAAGTAACTTTGAATTCCCATGTCATTGACATATAATGGGATTTGTGAAGGTCACTGTTATTTTATTTATCTTCTGTAAAAGGAATGCTTCTTTTCTGTCTCTAATCCCCCTCATTTATGTTTTGTTCAGACCTCATTTTACACTATATTTAGAAGCTATCCAGCTACAACCAGAAAAGTAACTAAATTGCAAGCCTTTGTTTAGTGTTTTCTTTTGTAGTTCAAGAGGAATTGAGAGTCCCCTCCCCCCACACTACTGCAGAGGTGTTAAAACTGTCACTGTACTGAGAGACCCTTGCAGAATGAATTCCTCTTAGATTTGAATACCACTGTACGGTGTGGCCCTTTTAAGAATCAGACAATCTGGTAGTCCCCTGCCATAAACAAACTCTAGAACAGAAGGAGGAAACTGAAGCAGAATAAGGCAAAGTCCCAAGACTGGAAAAACTCCCTTATCAGCCTCAACCAAAGGTTGAGATCCCTCATCAAATCCTCTAAAGCTAGCTATGAAAACAGAATTGCAGCAGATAGTAAAGACAACCACAAGGCCTTCTATAGTTATGCAAAGAATCTCCACAGCAATACCCAGATTTGTTCTAAGCTAGTGCACAATGGTACCTCCTATACAGAGCCAACAGATATTGCTAATATACTGGCCAACAGATTCAGTGCTAACTTTACCCCCCCCCCCACCCAAAAGACCAATCACAATACCAGTAGATTGCTAGGCACCCAGTATCACTGCTGCACAGGTTAAAACAGCACTGTCCAAGGCCAAGAATACAGCTTCTATGGGACCTGATAATATCCCTGGCTGTGTTCTACATGAACTACAGAGTGAACTGACACTTCACCTGTGTGCCCTGTTCAATCACAGCCTCACCTCAGGCTTTGTCCCTACCAAATGGTGCTCTGCTAAAGTCATCCCTCTCCGCAAAGGAGGAGGGACTACAGACCCCGGGAATTATCGCTCAATTAGCCTGATGAGTCTGATATGCAAAGCCATGGAACACATCATCATGGACCTAATAAACAAGGATATAAGGAATCTCCAAACTTGGGATCCTACACAGTTTGGTTTTGTGAAGGGTAGATCATGCCTGCTCAACTTGGTTGACTTCTATGAGTCAGTCACCAGAGCTGTGGATGAAGGCAAAGTGGTTCATACAGCCTACCTTGATCTGCCCAAGGCCTTTGGTACCAGTCCCCCCTCAGGAATCATAGAAAAACTCACTAAGCTAGGCATCAACCTGTATATAACTAGGTGGGTTGCAAACTGGCTGACAGACCCCACAGTGTGAAAGTAGCTGACTCCAAGTCAGACTGCCGACCAGTCAAGAGTGGAGTCTCACAGGGTTTCGTCCTGGGTGCTCTCCTGTTTGGCATCAATTTCTCTGAAGTCCAGGCCAACACAAAGGGACTCTGGCTGACAAACTTTGCAGACAATTGCAAGTTGGGAGCTATTATTAACTCCCCAAATGATGTTGACATCCTACAGAAAGGCCTCAACGACACCAACAACTGGTGTCAGAAACATGGCCTTAAGCTCAATGCCAAAAAATGTGTCGTCATCCCCCTTGGGAAAAACCTGGTTTCCTTGAATTACCACATTGATTGTAGTCCAATGAACACAGAATGTGCTATAAGTGATCTGGGAACACAGGTTGACAGCAACCTCTCTTTTGGCCAGCACGTTGCCACTGTGGTCAGAAAGTCCTTCTATGTGGCACATCTCATTACTAAGAGTTTTGCATCCAGGAAGAAAGAGGTTAATGTCTCCATCTACTCTTCCCTCATTAGGCCAATCATTGAGTTCAATGCCCCATTTGGCATGTACCTCACTAGACATCTGCAACAACTGGAGAGACTGCAAAAGTACCTCGCAAAGAGGATCTTAGGCCTTAAACACTTGTCCTATATGGACAGACTAAAAAACTCCAACTATTCTGTCTCATATCGCCTACTTTGAGGCGATCTCTGCTTGACTTACAAAGCCATGTCTCACCCAGCTCTGTTAGAAATGCTACATTTAAAGAAATCCCAATCCCTCTGCACCACATGCTCCAGTGACCTCATCCTCATTACCACAATTAACAGAACAAGTTGGAGGGACAGGTTCATAACCAAGAGGCTGCCCATGCTATGGGATAGACATCCCATACATGTCAAACAGAGCACCTCGCTGGCCCTCTTCAAGAGAAATTTTGATGAGTGGATGGGAAATAGAAAATTCACCCTGGGGATCACTCCAGTGCCTTTACTCTACAGAGGAACTAGGAACTAAGGTTAGATGGCACGATGCAAGGGTAATCTTACGGGCTAGGTTTGTGAAGGCTCCAGCGCCATTAGCCTAGTACACACCTATGAACCTATAAACTATAATGCACTGAAAGTTTATAGTCATCTGAATGTGATGCTGATGTTTTAACATCATTTATACTAAGCTACCATGTTACATGTAACAAAGTTACCTTTTGCTGAAACTAATGCTGAATCCTGGCATTTCTAATGTGACCTTTGAAATAATATATAATGCACTGACTTATAACACAGCAGCTTTCTTTTCCCACTGTCTGCTACCATAGCCCTGCTGCACTCATTACAGTCCCATATTCCATAGATCTCTCAAGTGATAGTCATCAAACCTTGCTGTTTTTCCATGTTCCCTCCTTCCCTGTTGCCCACCTCCAATTCTAATTTAAAACCCCATCCTTTTGAGTTCCAGCACTTCATATTCCAGCCTGCTACCCACCTACAATACCCTGTCTGACTTTTCCACATTATAGAGGTTTGACTGTGCAAACACTTGAAATATCTGTACTAATGGCTGTACAGTTATTGAGAAAATGCACTCTAATATTAGCAAGATATGAAAAAGGTGGTTTTGTAGGTAGAGACATCCATACATTCCCTACTTTAAAATTCTCATTCTGAGGTTGCCATACCTCAGTGGAAGGCCAATAGCCAACACAGAAAAAAGTGCCCTGTCCTTACTCTAGGAGGATATGAGTTTAAGGAAGTTAGAAAGCAACTCAGTTGTTGATAGCAACACAATCCGCTTATGTTGTGCTGATAAGCTCAGAAAAGGGGAAAAAAATGTCATGTCTTCGACTAGTGGGATCGGTTTTATTGAATTTATGGCAACAGTGAACACTTAAAAAAGCAAAAAGTGAAACATCATGGGCATTCACGAGCCATATAGTTGAAACACCAGTATGTCATTAAGGGGTCATTGTATATATCCAAAGAACTCCTACTACAGGAGATTTAATATATTACCCAATGAAGACTCTTACCTAGGTCTTTGTTGGAGTTTTTTCTAAATATTTTTATAAGAAAGACAAGGGAATGTATAAAATAACAACCCCTGATTAGAAAAGTTTTTAAATAAGTTACTGTTTTGTAATTTTTCTGCAACAAAAGCAAGCAATGCTTAGCAGGTCCTTTTCTACATCTTTCTTTTATGCTTTCTTATATTCTTCAATTACTAGGAAGGCAAAAACCTCCATTCAGCCTTCCAAAGATGTTTGTTCTTTGCTTTGTTTGTTTTGTTCTCTCAGACCTCATTTTTACTGGCCTGTCTCCTACTGCCTCATATCCACACCAGGTGTACTGGCTGTCCTACCATCAGCCTTAGTCCAGTGTTCCTGAGGCTGTTCATTGATCTTAAGGGTATCCTGCATGCTCGACCATTGTAATTCATAGGTTCATAGGTAGGTACTAGACTATTAGCCCTAGGGCCTATATAATCCTAGCCAAAAAGGTACCATGGCTTTTGCCACCCAAGAAAATTATTTCCTGTGCCCCTGTCGAGCAGAGCCACAGAAGTGATCCCAGGGATGAATTTCCTATTTCCCATCCAATCATCAAGATTTTTCTTGAAGAGTGCTAATGAGGAGCTCTGTTTGACATAGATAGGTAGTCTGTTCCAGAGTATGGGAAGTCTCTGGGACAGGAATCTATCCCTCCAGCATGTTCTGTTTATTGTAGTGACAAGGTTTTGGTCCCTAGAGCATGTAGCTGGGAGGGATTTGGATTTCTTTAAGTGGAGCATCCCCAACAGCTCTGGGTTTGACATAGCTTTGTAGGTTAGGCAGAGATCGCCTCTGAGTAGGTGATATGCGACAGAGTAAAGCTGGAGTTTTTTGAGATGGTCTGCGTAGGGCATCTGTTTGAGACCAGTAATCCTCTTTGTGAGGTATTACTGTGGCCTTTCCAGTTGTTGTAGATGTCTTATGAGGTACATACCAAAAGGTCCGTTGTACTCTATAATGGGTCTAATGAGTGATGAGTAGAGGGGAACAATGACCTCTTTTCTTCTGGATGAGAAGCCTTTTGTGATGAGGTGAGCCACGTAGAAGAATTTCCTGACCACTGTGGCAATGTGATTATCGAAGTAAAGATTACTGTCCACCTGTGTCCCAAGGTCTCTCATCACACTTTCAGCATTAAGTAGACTACCACTTATGTGGTAGTTCATGGGTGCAAGAGTTTTTACCAAAGGGGATGACAATACACTTTTTGGCATTGAGCTTCAGGCCATGGCTTTGACACCAGGCATCTGTCTCAGTGAGGCCCTTTTGTAGTATGTCCACATCGCTAGGAGTTTCGATTATGGCTCCTAGTTTGCAGTCATCTGCAAACTTTGTTAGCCAAAGACCTTCTCTGTTAGTCTGTACTTCAGAGAAGTAGATACCAAACAGGAGAGGACCCAGGACTGAACCCTGTTGTACTCCAATTGTCACTGGTCTGAAGTCAGATTTGGAGTCTGCTACTTTCACAGTGTGGGTTCTGTCCATGAGCCAGTTGGCAACCCATCTTGTGACATAGGGATTTATACCTAGTTTAGTGAGCTTATCTATAATTCCAGAGTGGAGGATGGTGTCGAAAGCCTTGGAAAGATCTAGGTAAGCTGTGTGAACCACCTTACTCTCATCTATGGCTTTGGTGACTGCTTTAAAGAAGTCAATCAGGTTTAGGAGACATGATCTGCCTTTTACAAACCCGAACTGGGTAGGGTCCAAAGTTTGGAGATTACCAATGTCTTTGTTAATGGGTTCCATGATAATACATTTCATGGCCTTGCAGAGGAGGCTAGTCAGGCTAATGGGGCGGTAGTTCCTGGGGTCCATCGTGGCTCCCCCTTTGTGGAGTGGGATAACCGTCATGGGCACAAAGCCTGAGGTGAGGCTATGATTGAACATGGAACTTAGGCAGGGTGCCAGTTCATTCTGTAGTTCATGTAGAATGCAGCCTGGGATATTGTCAGGTCCATGGATGCTGTGTTCTTGGCTTTGGAGAGTATGTTTTTTACCTGTGCAGCCGTGATTACAGGAACTTTACATTCTTCCGGTATAGAGATGGATCCTCTAGGGGGTGAGAGGGGGGTAAAGTTAGCACTGAACCTACCTGCCAGGATGTTGGCAATATCAGTTGGTTCTGTATATTTAGTGCCATTGTGCTGTAACTCAGAGCAGATCTGAGTGTTGCCATTGAGATTCTTGACATAGCTGTTGAACGCTTTGTGGTTGTCTTTAGAGTCAGTGGCAATTTTGTTTTCGTAACTAGCTTTGGTGGATGTTATGAGGGATCTCAGCTTCTTACTGAGGTTGACCAGGGAGTTCCTCCAGTCATGGGATTTTACTCTTTTTTGCAAAAGTTTCTTTCTTCTATTGTAGTGTTTGTTAATGGCAGAGGACCACCAGATTGGCTTCCTTTTTTTGGAGGATAGCATCTTGGTTCCATTAGGGTATAGCATGATCCATGCACTCGTGTAAGTGCTTATAAAGTGCATTTGTGTAGGATTCAGCAGTCGTACCTCTATTGTCCGTCTGCATGGGTGTCATGAAGTTTGACACTTCTGTCTTAAGAAGTGTGAAGTTGGCTTTGGAGAAGTTTTTTACAGTGGTTTCCCTAATTGGGGGAGGGGGCAGGATGTGGATGTCTAGGGTGATTAGCTTGTGGTCAGATCTGACCAACGAGTAATTAACCTCTGGTGTGGAACACCGGTTGCCCATGTTGGTAATGACCAGGTCTAGGATATTGCTTCCCCTGGTGGGGGTGTGAATAAGTTGATCCAAGGCATTGGAATTTATGAATTCCAGAAAACGTTGAGCAAAAGAGTTGGTGCATGAGTAGTTTTCCCAGTTAATGGTGGGGTAGTTGAAATCACCCCTTATTAGGTTGTTGGGTTGTACCCTAATACCTTCCAGTGTATCAAGAAATGAGGAGTGGGAATCCTGGGGCACGGTGGGGGGTCTGTAGCAAGTTACAATTTGAATTGCAGTCTTGCCCAGAGTTAGTTGCACTTGGATAATCTCAGATGCATTATGCTGTGCAACTAGCCTGGAGGTGTGGATATCCTTAATGAATATGGACACGCCTCCACCCTTAGTGCTTTGTTCCAGGTTATGTGGCTGAAAGGTGTGGTACGAATTACATCCTGGTAATGCAGGGCTGCTCCATGGAGCTTTGAACCAGGTCTCTGTCACTGCACAGATGTCGATGTTCTCAATTTTTAGGAGTGCCTCGAGTGAGTGCATTTTGAGGTTTAGACTTCTAGCATTGAGTAGCATTACCCACAGATTTTGTTTGCTTGTACCTGTTATGGTGGTGAATTTGTCATTTGAACCTTGCCTAAAAAAGGCACTATAGGGGTGGCAAGAGCCTTTGCCAGTATCCAGAATCCCAAGGGCAACAGGTGCAGGCCATCTCTGGCAAAGCATCATGGTCTGTTGATCATGTCGTCCCAGGCAGACAAATACTGGATCCCCTTAGAATGACACCAGAAGCTTAGCCAATTGCTGAAGTCAATCATTTTGTCCTTGTACTGTGGTAACATTCTGGGTGATGGCAGGATGCTACTCAGGGCTAGGGTCATACCTGCCTGGGCTACAAGATCAGAGAGCTCCTCCATGTCTCTTTTCATGTAGTCCAGGGAGGTACATCTCAGGTCATTCATACTAACATGGACAATGACAGTGTCATATTTGTAATTGTGGAGTGACCTGAGTGTGTGTGTTATGTGGTGGATCCTGGCACCTGACAGACAGCTGACAGTAACGTTCTCCTAATTTAGCCTGGTGAGTGGAACATCAGTGTGCCTGACTATAGAGTCACCTATGACTAGAGTGTTGGGTACATTGTTATGCCTTATGGGCTGTGGTTGAGTGGCACACTGAGTTTGTGGGCTATGTGTCATTTGGGTTGTGTTGGGGGGTGGAGTTTGCTTGCATTTCTGCTTTGGAGGTCCCTGATGCTTGGGCAGGTTTCTGTCAGGTGTTATTTTTAAGGGTATCCTGGGTGCTCAACCATGTGTGAACAAACTCCAGATTTTGTTCTTACGTGGGTTTTGGTGTGGATTACTGCTTGACCAAGTGTGCTTCTGTCAGGGGTTGCTTTTTTTTTATTTTATATGTCCTACCCACAATCCCATTTCCTGTCCCCCACCCTCATTCATGACATCCAATGTCAACTCACCTCTTTTAGATCACACCTCCCCTTATGTAGCTCACTAACAAATGCCACCCTAGAATGGGCACACCAATCCTTCTCTGCCACTCAGAGAGTCATCTGATCCACTAATCAAACCTAGGTTGGCTAGGCTGTACTCAGGGCTTTATCCCTCTATGCCACCAGAGTGGCTTGCACTTTTCTTTTTGAGATGTAGTTTAAGTGTCATATAGGGTTGCCACCTGTTGAAATGTCCAAAGTGGGACATTTTTGGTACAGACATCAGATTTTGCAGGCCGAAACATACCCACGGCCAGTACAAATGACAGAACCTCACTTTTTTGCCTAAATAAAAGCTTATTGTTATAGCATTTTAGTTGCGTATTCTGTTTCTTATCAGATTTAGGTGTTTCAGATACAGAATAACTCTTTTATGCAACTATTACACAAAATATAGGAAATAATTCTGCCCTAAAATGTCAGGACATTTGCCATTTTTGCATTTTTTTGGCAGGACACAACTACCCAAAGAGGGACTGTCCATCGCAAAGTGGGACAGGTGGTAACCCTAGTGTCATAGCAGAAGAAGTGTCTTGTCAGACTAGCAGTGAATCTCTTGAACTAAAGTTCATGTGTATAAGCTATCCCTGGAAATAGACGTATAGTAAGAATGTGGACCAACTGTTTTCTTCTGGCAAGGAGATCAGGTTGTTTCCACAACATTGACCACTTCCTGGATTAAAGGATGTTTTATCTTCTAAAATGTGATGGTAATAGGACACTTGTAGATGCACTATGCTTTAATGCCACACAATCAGTATGTGCATCATTCCTTTTCACCCTGTAAAAAACAGACAATGCCAATGATGCTCCTTTTATAAATATCTGTTTCAATATCTGTGCTAGCAAGTCATAGGTGCCAGAAGCTGTTGATGACGGGGGGGGGGGGGGGGTGAGAGGGGCACTTAGTGATCTAAAAAGGAGAATTTTTTTTGTAACCATTTACCACCACAACATAGGTTCACCTGGAGGACATTTTAAGATTAGCCAATTCCCTTTTGGTGCTTGAATTAACATTTTTTGATTGGTCTTACCTATTCCATGGCTAATAATTGTAGGTTCATAGGTTCATAGGTTCATACTAGGCTATCTGCCCTGGGGCATTTATAAGCCTAGCCCGATTGTGTTTGGCTTACGCCACCCCTTGATTTGAGTATACTGTGCCCTTTATAAAGTTTAGTTTACTGTGCCTCTGCCTAATAGTGACACGGAAGTAATCCCTGGGACAAACCTATGATCCCCCATCTACTCATCAAGATTCTTCTTGAAGAGAGTCAGTGAGGTGCTCTGCCTAACATGAATTGGAATTCTATTCCAGAGCAAAGGGAGCCTCTGGGTTATGAATCTGTCCCTCCAGCATGTTCTATTTATTTCTGTGCTGAGGTTCAAGTCCCTTGAGCGCGTGGCTCTAAGGGATTTAGATGTACTGAGGTGGAGCATGTCCATTAATTCTGGGTTGGACATAGCTTTATATGTAAGGCATAGATCGACTCGAAGTAGGCGGTATGCAACTGAGTAGAGCTGGAGTTTTTTTAACCGAGCAGTATATGGCATCTGTTTGAGTCCCTTGATCCTCCTGGTGAGGTACTTTTGGGGTCTTTCTAATTGCTGCAGGTGTCGGGTAAGGTACATCCAAAAGGAGGCATTGTATTCTATGATGGGCCTGATGAGAGATGAATAAAGGGGCATGATTACCTCTCTTGATCTAGATGTGAATCCTTTCATGATGAGGTGGGCTATGTAGAAGGTCTTTCTAACCACTTTGGCAATGTGGTTGTCAAAGGAGAGATTGCTATCAACTTGGGTCCCCAGATCCCTAATTACTTTTTCTGTACTTAATGGGTTACCATCTATGTGGTAATTTGTGGGCACATTGTTTTTGCCAAAGGGTATGACTATACACTTTTTGGCATTTAGCTTTAGACCATGGCTCTGGCACCAGTTATCCGTCTCTGCGAGACCTTTTTGAAGGATGTTTGTGTCAGCTGGAGAGTCGATTATGGCGCCCAGTTTGCAGTCATCTGCGAACTTGGTGAGCCATAGTCCTCCTACATGTGCCTGTACCTCAGAAAAGTAAATACCGAACAAGAGAGGTCCCAGGACAGAACCTTGTGGGATGCCACTTGTGACCGGTTTCAAGTCTGACATGGCTCCAGCAACTCTGACTTTGTGGGTTCTGTCTTTGAGCCAGTTTGCGAACCATCTTGTGACATAGGGGTTTATATTTAGGCTGGATAGCTTATCTATGATGCCCGAGTGGGGTATTGTGTCAAATGCCTTTGCGAGGTCCAGATAGGCTGTGTGGACTACCTTTCCTTCATCTATGGCCTTGGTGACTGTTTTGAAGAAGTCAACCAGGTTCAAAAGGCAGGATCTGCCCTTGACGAAGCCAAATTGGGTAGGATCTAGTGTCTGTAGGTCCCCAATGTCTTTGTTTATGAGTTCCATGATGATCCTCTCCATAGCCTTGCAGACTAGGCTAGTCAGGCTTATGGGGCGATAGTTTCCAGGGTCCGTAGAGGTGCCACCTTTGTGGAGTGGTACCACTGTTGCTTTATGACATTCTTTGGGCACATATCCTGTAGTGAGGCTGAGATTGTACAGCAGTTTTACTTGAGAGATTAGTTCTTCTTGGAGTTCATGTTGGACGCAACACGGGATGCCATCTGGTCCCATGGAAGCAGTGTTTTTTGCTTTGGAGAGGGCGGCCTTCACCTGAGCATCAGAGATGTTTGGAAGGCTGCACTCTGCCAGGATAGATACTTGCTTTTTTGGGGGGGGGGGAGTTTGCACTGAACCTGTCTGCCAGGATATTGGAGATGTCTGTGGGTTCAGTGTATTTTTTGTCATTTAGAATCAACTCAGGACAAGTCTGGGAGTTGCATCCCAGGTTCCTAACATAACTGAAAAAAGCCTTATGATTGTCTTTAGTGTCCTGTGCAATTTTTCTCTCGAAGCTGGCCTTGGAGGATTTTATGTGGGATCGTAATGTTTTGCTAGTACTAATCAGAGATGCCTTCCCTTTTAGGGATTTTGCTCTATCATGTAGTAGCTTCCTCCTTCTGTTGTACAGTTTATTTATGGCTGGGGTCCACCAGACTGGATGCCTGCCTTTGGATGATTGGGTCTTGATTTTGTTTGGGATAGCATGATCCATGCATTCCTGGAGATATCCGTAGAATGCGTTTATATAGGATTCTGCAGTTTGGGCGGTAGTTTCCACTGGCTCTGGGGCCTTGAAGGATTCCACTTCAGTTTTGAGAAGTGTGAAGTTCGCTTTTGAGAAGTTTTTCACTGTGGTTTTCTGGGCTGGGGGTGGGGTCGGGATGTGGATATCCAGTGAAATTAATTTATGGTCTGATCTTACCAATGAGGGATATACTTCTGGTATGGAGCATAGAGTCCCCATGTTGGTAATGATCAGGTCTAGTATGTTTTCCCCTCTTGTGGGAGTGGTGACTAGTTGTTCCATAGCATTTGAGTTTATAAATTCCAGGAACCTTTGGGCTAAGGTGCTGGGGCTTGAGTAATGCTCCCAGTCTATGTTTGGGTAGTTGAAGTCGCCCAATATAATGGTGTTTGGAGAGATCTTCATGTTCTCCAATGTTTTCAGGAAAGCCGAGTGGGATTCATGACTTTGAGATGGTGATCTGTAGGATGCTATAAACTGAAAAGCAGTCTTGCCTACTGTCAGTTGCACATGGATGATCTCTGATACTTCGTGG
The DNA here is from genome assembly GCF_019279795.1 of Protopterus annectens. Lineage (NCBI taxonomy): Eukaryota > Metazoa > Chordata > Ceratodontiformes > Protopteridae > Protopterus > Protopterus annectens. The sequence goes on from NC_056741.1 coordinate 1,085,915,354, forward strand.
AATTCTTCGTGTATATTAACCCTAGTGAGAATAACTGTGATCATACCATAGATAATTTGAGGGGACCCATGTAAGGGATGCAGCATTTAGGAACTGCCTCTATCCACTAGTGGCATGAGGGGCAATCCTGGAGTACATTTTCTATTACCCATCCTTAGATCCAAGTTGCATTTGAATATGGACAGATGTGCTTTGTTTTATTTTTATGAATAGTCTGTTCTGGAACAGAGTAGTCTCTGTGATATATATCTATCTCTCAACAACATTCAGTTTAGATACCTGGACTGAGTATTTCTGATGCTATTTCACTTGCTGATGTTCAGTATGTCCATCTGAATTAGGTTGGAGGATGCCTTGCATGCCAGACATGTCACCTCTAAGCACTCTGTTTGATACTGAGTATAGTAATAAATCTTTGAGGTGGTCCATGCAAGACCTATTGTTTGGGACTTGTATCTTTTTTGATAAGGTATCTGTGAAGGTATTCTAATTGTTGCATGGGGCTGGACAGATACATGTCAAAGTGGGCATTATACAAAATGTTGACCTAATGAGAGCTTTGTAAAGGGTAACAACATCTCTAGATCTAGTCACAATCAATTTGTTTATAAGCTGTGCAATATAGAAAGGCTTTCTTATAACTCTGGGGACATGTTGGCCAAACGTTGGGTCACTGTACACACACGTTCCCGAATGTCAAGCAACTGGGTCAGTTCTCAAAGAGCATTGTCATGATTTTGACACCAGTTATTACTTGGGACAAACCTTCCTGCATGATGGTTAAGTCATTTGTGGATTTAGTAACTGCTCCAAGCTTGCAGTCATCTAAAACTTAGCCAGCCAAAAACCTTTGGTATTTCTTTTTACTTTTGAAATGTATATGCCAAACAGAAAAAGTCTCAGCACTGAACCCTGGGGGACTCCATTGGTGACTGGTCTCTTCCCCTATTTTGACCTCTTGCATCCTGTGATCAAGTTGGCAATCTTGCTAATGATGTAAGTGTTTGCTCCTACATTATTCATCTTTTGTACTACACCTGAGTAGGGGATTGTATCAAAAGGCTTGGCCAGGTCAAGGTAATGTGGTGTGAACTGTTTTACCTTCATCCATTGCTTTGATAACAAGAGTAAAGCTTAAAATGTGCACATGATTTTGAACCCTTCACACTTTCCTCTGGGCTGTTTTCAAACACATTTTTTGGGGTCATGCATACATGTATGCATTCTTTGATTCACCTTCCTGATTGTATTAAATTATATTCCTTGTATAATACAGCACCAGTTGTTAGAATGTGTTTTAAATTCTTAGTTTTGGACAGTCTTATAGTAGGCAATGAAAGAAAATGTATGAACCAGTAATGACAAAACTACCCATTTCAGAAATTTTCATCCATAAAAGGCCACTCAAACTTCTGTCATTACAACCCACCAATATCAGTAAATATGCAACATCTCTGCAGACGTCAGACATCTAAGTACTTCCATATTAAAGGGATCTCTAACTAATGAAGAAGTTGCTGTTAGGAAACAACTTTATATTTCATTGTTTCAGTTACAAATAAAGTGGATATTGCTCTTGAAGAATAAATTGCCTATGCTGCATTAAAAAATTATAAGCTAGTAACATCGCAATAGGGAATGGATGGCAAACTGATAACAGGTTCATAGTTACTAGGTAACTCCTCCAAAGGAGGACATTCACAGCATCCATTCCCTTTAAATTACAACACAGTACAGTATCAGTGATCCATCTGCAGTCTGTGGAAGTAGAACCCATAGCCTTCTGCACCAAAAGTAAGGCTACTACCTGTTGTGCTACTAACAATGCAAACAAACTTGGAATAAGCAGCACTAAACTTCTCTTCCCCTGAAGCTCTCAGCTCCTTGTAAAATTCTTTCTTTATTGAACATTTGTTTACTGGAAAAGTCCGACTTGGAACAAAGACAATTTTCTGCAGAGGCCTGGGGAGAAATGCTCCAGATGCATGTCTTTGTAACATGGGAGCAAACTCACACAAACACAGGCAGGACATGCAGACTCCACACAGAAGGCACCCTACCCAATAATCAAACCCGAGAACCTCTTGCTGTGAAGTAACAACACTGCCCCTGTACCACTCACTTAACACAGCTAAACCTCTCAATTTCACAGCTGAAGAAATGTGGAAAATAGCCAACATTTATTGGGGGGGGGGACAAAGGCCCAAAACCAGGGACACATTTTAAATATTGCTTGTATAATCTTAGAAAGTTGCTGAAATAGTGTTTTGTGTTACCATGTGTTTCCAAAAAAGATAGGAAGACTGAAACCTAAAGGGCTATCATTATTTACTGAATTCTGCTCTCACTGATTTGCCAAAAAAGCACAAATTTTAAGGGGAACAGACCAAAAGTATGAGTCAAATATTCTGTGTAAATCTAGGCAGTTGAGAGCTATGAACTCAACTCCCTGAATCACAAGTGTTGTTATTGGTAGAGAATGCAGGCCTTTGTACCAAGGTTCAGGGTTTGAACCTGCGTAATTCTAACCACCAGTTATACACACGCACACACCACTTAAATGACTGATTGCTTAAACACACACCCAACTTAAATGATTGATTGCTTAAACACATACCAGAGCACTTAAATGATTGCTTACACACACCACAGCACTTAAATGATTGCTTGAATGGACATGCACAAAATTGTTTAAATGGAGCACCACAGCACTTAAATGATTGCTTAAATGGATTCACCCAAAATTGCTTAAACGGAGCACCACAGCACTTAAATGATTGCTTAAATGGAGCAACACACACAAAATTGCTTAAACACATTTTATTGGTGGTAACCCCTTCACAGGCACCCCCAGTGTGGACACAGGTGTACATTACCTTCCCTGCTATCTACATACAACCACTATGAGTTTCCACTATCATGGAGAAAAGGGAACATGTCTAACTCTGTATATAAGATAGTTATTTTTCTTCTATGATAGCTGTCTTCAGTTTTAACTTGTGACCCTGTATCAATGTCACACTTAATGACCAAAGTACAGTATCTACATCTTGACATGTAGTTTTTTTAACACATTTATTGGATTATCACTTACTACACAAGCAAACATACTTTATATAAAAGAAAACAAACCATGTATATGTTTTCTTCTTAACACCTTTATTGAATCTTCACCTAAGACACAGACAAACCTGCATTTATATAAAAGAAAACAACATATACCCAGTTGCAAACATTTCACATCACTTATATTCTCTTGTATATGTATCGTCAGTTCAACATTCATAAATTGATCAATTTGTGACTTCCCTTAAAACCTTAATCCTCATCCAAAACATAATTCTGTGTTCTGTTTCCATTTTATGTATGTAATTTGCTCCTACCCTTTTCTAAACATCCAAACTCCAGTTCTTTTATCTCTGATAGAATATTAAATACTTCAAATATAGATGGTTTAGACTTTGATTACCATTTTCTACTAATTGCTTTTTGTTAGTCACCAGAATTAAACTTAACAAGGTCTTACTATATCTAGACAATTCTGATCCTGTATCCCAACTCAAAAAATCATTTCCCAAGTTACACCCATTTGCTCATCCAATATTTCTAAAAGAGGATTATGTAGGGAATTTTTAAAGACTACCAACTTATTACACTCTGTAAACATATGTTCCAAGTTACCTCTTTCTTCCTCGTCACACCTCCGATATTTGCCATCTACCTGAGGAAAATTTCTTTAAAGTGTGCTTAGGGTATAAAAATACGTATGCAAACAATTCAAAGCAAAAATCCTTAATCTTCTAGACCTTGTTGCATATTTGAGAGACATATATATGTCCTCCTATTGTTTCTTGTGAATTGCTTATTCATGCTCTCTTCTCAGCCTTTTCTAACCTCTTCTGATTGATTCCTATAGTTATTCTGCAGTATTTTATATGCCCTACTAATGATCCCTTTTTTAATAGCAGCTTTGTATTGTTTTAAAATTGAAATGGGCTTACATGAAGCTGGGTCTGAATGGTTTTTAAAGTCTTTGTATTACACCCACCACAGTTGTCTTCTAGGATGTTGGTGGTTCCTCTCCTTTTAAAATACTGTTAAATAAAACATTATCACATTCTTCACTCGTAGTTTCAAACATAAATGGGAATTTCTGGAGATTTTGATGCAGATTTGATTGTACGCCACTGTTTTTTACCCCATCACCACCTAACTTAATTCCTAATTGTAGAGCCTCATCTACCTCTAACCCTGGAAAGGTTAAGTTTTCATAAATATTTCCATTTGTGCTCTTTCTTGATTTCCACATTTCTCTGTTATAAACACATTTTTATAAACTTTCCAAAATATCTCTAATATCTCTACAGGAACTCTTGTTATTTTTCTTGTTATAGGCTTTATATGCTTGTTAACAACCCTTTCCCTTTATGTTGCTTAAATCGATGTGCTAAAGGATTTTCTGCTCTGGAGTTATTATCAAAAACAGTTGCTTACCAGTAATCTTTCTAAACTCATGCATATCATCCAGATAAGTCCTTATTATTTTCTTTAGCATTCTGCAATTTGTCCTCTTCTTACTCTATGAGAGATTCCTCTTATTCTGAAATACTATAACCTTTGTCAACCCCTGTAAACAGTCCCTGTACTTCTAAGCAATATATTTTCTTTTATTTTTACTCTGTTCTTAAACTCCACTTTCATTTTATCCCAATCACTAGTTATAATGTCTGAAGAAACTTCTATCTTCCCTAATAATAATTGAAGAGTTTGTAATGCACATTCTTTAGATACCTCTCTTTTTAACAGGTAGGTAGGGAAGCACAGTGTTTCATTTTTACTTCATTACCCTGCATTTTTATCTTAGTTGTTATTGACCTGTGATCTCAAATAATTATTGGATGTGTGTTAAAATTTTCAAATAAATGTGCATGTTCCTGTATAATATAATTTATGTCTAGTCTAGCCCAGTTATTATTCTTTCAGGAATAATATGTAAATTCTCTCTGACTTCCTAAAACTAAATTCATGTCTTCCATACCAAATATTTTCATATATTTCTTCAGAAATCTACCCTCGCTTGTTATAAGATCCCTTCTAGGTCCCCCAGATACACTGTCACTGTTACAAATCAAATTCTAATACCTACCTATAAGTAATATTTCCTGCCGATAGCTAATTATTTCTCCCCAAATTTTCTTAAACTGCATAATAGTTTTAGGTAGAATCTTACTACCGCATATCTACTATTATTAACTTTTTTTTTCTCTTCCATGGCTATTGGAGCTTCTCTAGCAATTAGTAACAGTACCTCTGTTTTCCTTTGTCCCTGCCACACTACTGAATATCCCTCCTGAAATCCTTTCTTTATCAACTTCATGTGCTCATTTCCTTCCAAGTGTGCCTCCTGTGTAGCATTGCTATTTGCATTCTGTATTCCTTAATATAGTGAAATTCTTTTTCCTTTTTGTCTATACCTGTGAGGCCATTCACATTCCAAAATAATATGTTTAATGTAAACATTATGATAAGAAGTTATTATTCCCATCTATTACATATTACAACTTTTTTGTTATACCCACTAATGTTTGGCATGTTGGTCTTTTATATAGTTGTTTCTTGTCATCTCCATCTGAACCTATGTTACATTTTGCAAGATTTTTTGTTTTAATGAAAACCCTCAAAGGTAATCCATATACCCAGAACACTCCAATAACCTAATTATGTACATCTTCAAATAATAAAGTTTAACCCTCCTAATAGGAACAATTTTCCAAATTGACAGCTGCACAAATAGGCAAAACATAACCTAAAATTAAGGTTATCCATGCTAAGATGCATGTTACTGCCTGGGCTCCTACTTACATTTGCCTTATCTTTGATCACCCACCCAGATGTGAAAATCAGTTTGTATGTTTTCAGAAAATATTCACTTTTAGCTTCAAAAAGTGCTCTGACTTTTATTGCAGCGTGTCTCCATGGAAACCTAAGAATAAAATGTACATCTGCACTCAGCTACAGACTTCTCAAACTGAACATTTATTTGCTAAAGGAAAACTTTTCCATTACATTCAGTGTACTCTTACTGACTTGCTTACAACAGAAAACTTGTTATTAGAATAAGCCAATGGTCTTAATCCAGACATTCACCTATGTAAAAGTAAGAGAAAAAAATATCAGCTGTACATATATTATAATCCGTACACTTTTGCACCCCATCCCCCACTTCAACAAACCACAATTACAGCATGCTAACTTAAGTATGCTTTTGCCCAGCTTTTCTTCTCTTTTTACATTGAAATGCCTATATTTTTAAAACTAAAAAAGAAGAAAAAAGGCACTTTTACTTCAGTATCATTATCACTTATAACAATAACTGAAAATGCTTTACTATAAAACATGCAATTTATATCATGAAATGTTCTATGCAAATGCTGTTAAGAACAAAAACTGTTTTACTCTGTTTTCTTCCCCTCCCCCCCTTATTGTCCTTCCAAACATTAATGACATGAAGTGGACTATAAGCGTTTCAGTCCCCCACAAATTTAACAAAGTCAACAAAAGTCCAATCTATCCCGTTTTCTTGAAAAGCCATAGTTTACAAATGTGACTGATACTTTATGATCTCCCATTTATTCATTAATTTCAGTGTTGTTATCTTCCTCCTGTTCACATCCATCTCCTAAACCCGGACTCTGGGTTCAAATCCAAGGAACTCTTGATTCTTCTAGTCAACATCTGTGCTTTTTTCTGTCTCTCAAACTTTTTTTCTTGGAACATTGGAAAAGTTTTCCTTGGCAAAGTCTCTCTGTGATCTTTTTATCAGAATAATGTTTGTTTGTTGGCTCACTTTTTATTGGACAAACTTTTGTATTTCCTCCTTAACCTGCTCTGCATCAAAAATGACTTTGATTTTCCAGGAAAAATATTCTGAAGACAGCTGGATATGGCTTCTTTTATCTCACCCCTGCTTGTCAACATTTGCTTCTCTTCTGAATGGTGTACAGTGAATAATTGTTTCCAAAAAGATTCTACTATCTCCAGTTTTTAATACTTTACCCATTTGCCACAATTTTGTCAAGCTCAACACTTTCTGCTAGTGTGATTGCATCTTTACTAATACAAGTCTTGTTTTCTTTCTCATGGCCAGGTTTGGAGAATAAACACAATCTGCCTTTCCAGTTAACAAAGCCAACTGTGGAATACCAGTTCAGTCATTTATTTGTGCTTTCATAAAATTAATAAAGTCTGTTCCTTCCACTTTCTCTGTTACAGGAGAAATTCTCATGTTTTCCCTGTTTGCTCTCTCCTCTAAGTCTACCAGATTTTGAAACAGCTCTTATAGAGCAGTCTCACAGTCAATGAATCTTTTCTTCATTCTGACCTGTAATTTTGCAGTTTTATCAGTTCATCTGAATAGCTGTTTAAGGTTTCTTTTGCTTTTCCAGCCTGTTATTTGAGTTGATATACTTCTTCAATGTTTTGTTTATTTTAATCAGTTCTAAGCATGTTTGACATTATTTAGTAGTCTGTTCTGGACTTGTACCAGAGAGCTATCACCCTGGTGACCAACAGTCACTCATTACAGACAGCAAGTTCCTGCCCATCTCAGCAATCATTTCCCAGAGAAAGATTCCAGACAGACATGTATTTGTGAAAACAAGACCTACATGTTGGCAGTCCTCTATCACTGCATCAAACTATGCATTGCAAACCACAATGTACACCATACAGGATGTTAGTAAAATATGCAAAAGAATCAGAAGGAACCTATGAATTCACTTCCAGATTCAAATACTAAAGAAAATCTCATCAACAGTCAACAATCTGGCTAATTCTTTTCAGACTTAATCATAGCCATCGAGTTTGATGTTTGACAATACCAACTCACATGGTAGTTTTGTTATTTGTGGATGGTGCTGACATGAGATATGGTTGGCTGCGCATCTTAAAGGTTCTTGAAGTAGTTTAGAAGGAACTGCAAATTGCTGCTTTTGGTATTGTTAACATGTTTTATTGTCTGCATGGTTTACTTGCTTCTGTATGACCATTATACTCCTCACTTCCTTTAGCCCATTGATTCACCTCTCATTCCCACCAGCATAGACAAACAGAAAGACAGGGGACATTTTGGATTAAAACCATCATATTACAGAGAACAGAGATTTTTGGTTATGCCCTTAGGTCCTCCCTTGACAGATGCATGGCATTCATGATGTTGACGTAGGCCCTAAAATGACAGAGCACTAATACACATCCCAAATCAAGCTAGTGTTACATGCTGGATGGCAGGTCAGAGTTCTAGTCTCAGTCCATTTGCTGCCTTTGTTTAACACATGGCCTTCACCAGTTGACAGTAGTGTCAGACAATGTATATTCCCTTTCTCACATAATGGGTATTAAAACATTGGCCACTGACACTCACTCCTCCTGGATGGCTCATTCAGCACCTGGGTGACAAGTTGATCCTGTGTTATCTATCTCACATTCATGCATTTAATCTTCTGCACCACAGAAATAGCATTGATGGCTTGTTTGACAGTATGATAAGGAGATCATCTCTGACATCAATTAGAAAAGCAGGGGATCTAATCACATCATCATTTACAAAAAAAAAACAAAAAAAAAAAAACAAAACATGTTACTTTGCCACAAAAAACTCCAAAGAAGTTCTTTTCAAGCAAGTGCCAAAACAGTTGGGTAAAACATCAACTGCATCTTTCTCAGATGCCTACACAACAGTAGAAGAAGCTTATCACTCCTTCAGACACTCATGGCTATTACAAGATTGACTATTTAAGTTAGCACCTCCAAATAATCTAGCAAGTGGTTCAGGAGTTATTTGTTCTACTTACAAATGCATGGGATATTGTTATTATAGATCATTGGGTAGTTCAGATCTTGCAAAAGAACCCCCCCCCCTTGATGTTTGTTTTCAAATTACATTTCCATCCTACTCTCCTAATGAATATTAGCCATGGCATGATATCCTTTCCTTCAGTTTAAAAATGCAAAAGAAGCAGTGCTCATCCACAAAAAGATGCCTCTCAACCTTGTTCCTGCTTCTCAAAAATGCTGAAGATCTACAGACATTTGCAAGTGTTCAATGCTTGAAAAAATGCAATAATTTCATTTAGAATGATAAGTTCAGAATGTTATCTTTTCAGATGTGAATACTTCCTGTTATGGAGGGCAGGTTTTGTGCCAACAAACTTGCAAGATGCATGTCTTCTTATCCCAGTTCACCATGTCCACATGCACTCTTAAACTTCTTAGTACAGGTTCGTAATTTTATCAATTTGGCTAAAGGTTTAGGCATGTGAGCTGCTAATGAGATTAGTGTTGCATTCCCAAGTATGTCTCTGCTTTCTGCACTTTACAACTGTGCAAATTTGAGCAAGTTATAGAACCAGACAGTGTTCTTGGGTGACCTATGGGGAAAAAAAAGAAATGCTTGGTCTAGTGGGCTTAGCAAAAGTGAATTAGTGTACTGTTTCTTGTATAAGTTTAGCCAGGAAAGCTTTGTAAATCAAAGTAAGTCAATAAACCAGACCAACTTCTTGGGAGTTATGTACAAAAACAAACATCTGTGCTCAGTGGGCTTATCTGTTAATAAATATATAAGAATAGAAAATTAGTGCGTTTTTTGTTGTATAGGTTTAGCTTTCTTTTACCCCAAATGAAACCATTTTAGAATTGCTAAAGAAATTAACATAGCATGGTAGTGCTGCATGCATTATGGTAAAATTAAAAGTCCCTGTGCATAACCTATTCATGCACCTCTTCAAAGCTCATGCTCTAACTATACCAATTTTACCTTTTATAGTTTGTATTTTACTTTGAAGTCACCCACCCTGCACTGCAAATTACATTAGTTAGTATTACAGTTGTGAGTTAATAAAAATAATGATCAGATAGTTAAATTATTGAGTGGGTTTAAATTGACCTCTTAATACAGCTAAGTGCCTTGGCCTCACAAAGCCATTCTAGTAATAATTTCTTAAGCAGGAAAGACATGGAAGCAAATATGCAAACAATGTGGGTATCAGACAAGTATGCAAACAAAATGGCACTGGATATGCATTTTGGTCAGATAGGTGTGGTCTGTGTTATGTAAGGGTAAGTATTTCAGACACAGTCTTATACAACAAAAGACTGTATATTACTTTATAAAATGCTATTATTATTATTTTTTATTATCATTATATTATTTACAGAGAGTTGCAGTATGCAGTATGCAAGCCATGATAAATTCAACGCATGTGTCTTCACAGCCAGGATATCCTTTCATAGCAGGTGCTTGAAAGTACAAAGCCGTCATTACATCTGATACTTAGTCCTTTGGTGTCAAGCTATAATCAAATACAGCTCTTACATCATGCAGCTTGACAGGTAATGCAGGGGCTCAGTGTTGGAGGTCTCAGGTCCCTGACAATGGTATGTATGGACATGACAACTATTTTATATGTGCTGTGCTTTAGTCAATTTCTAGGTATGCACTAATGAATGTAGTCAGAGCATAATAAAGGAAATTCTGGGCCATCAAATTCAGCATAACAATGACACTGCAATGTTGTCCTTTTATTGAATTGAGTCAGGGAAAACAGATACATGAGGGAAATAAACAGCCTCAAAATGGAACTTTGTAGAAACCCATGATGAGTGCATCTTAATACCGAACAGCATGCCATGGGAGCATCTTTTGACTTAGAAGGCATGCCATTCTTGGGTACAGCTCCTGAGATTCCAAAAACAGTATCTTAATCATTCTAAAGCGATTCCAATATCAGCCATGTTAAATGATGCCATGAGATCAAGAAATCCTATACTGAACTCATCCTTTGATCCCAGGCCATGACTAATCCATTTAGATACCCTAACAAGGACAGTTTGTTACTGAAGTTAGTCCAGAAAATGGTAGGTTTGATATAAGATTGTAGCTCTCCAGGCTGTCAAGAGCCAATGAGGGTTTGTTAAGAATCTGTGTTACAAAGGCCTCCTTCAAATTACATGGAAAGACAATTGAGACAATTTAACAGTTCTCTCCAGTGATGCATTCTCAGATCAGGGACCTCCAGGGAGGATGTAAAGGCCAAAACTGATAAGACACTGTGGTACAGGTTTTACGAAACAATCTCATTTCTTTGTTGTGTAAAATAGGCTGATACCTACGATAAAGCTACACAATCCTGAAGTTAGAATTGGCAAGATAACCTCACACACACACACACACACACACACACACACACACACACACACACACACACACACACACACACACACACACACACACAAAAATGTTACAACAGTGTATAGCCACAGGCACAATTTCCTGTTCCTTTGAAAAATTAAAAGTTGCACACAGTTGCTTATGCATCATCCTTTTTCTGTGTAGTGTTGTAGTGTTATCTGACTTGGATCTGCTACAGACTGGGACTTCATAGTGCAGGCTTTATAATCTATGAATGAATGAATGAAGGAATACAGCAATAACCGACAATGTCGGTGTGGTATATTGAAGATTTACTCACAGTTTGTGTGGTTTAATCATGAGGGCAAAGCCAACAGTGGGTAAATCTTCAATATACCACACCACAGAGTTGGTTACTGCTATTATACAATTACATTATTTAAGAAAAAAAAAGTACTTTTCTTATATAATGTCTTTGTATAATGCCTCTGTGGTGCCCTTCCATGTTTTTTCAGGTATCCCGAGCTTTTCTGATGTACTGCGCATGTGTATGGGACTTGCATTCCCATGCTTAGGTAGTACATCAGAGATGTGGAAAGGAAGTAATAGAGAAAGAAAGATCGCCATTGCTTTTTTTTCTTTTTTTAAAGAAAAAAGAAACCGGGAGACTTTTAACATTCGTCAGAGCCAGGACAGAGAAAATAAAAGGATAATCCGGTATGTTTTTTTAGTTTTACAGAACATACCTGAATATCCTCTTATTTTTTCTGCACCATCTCTCTCGTTCATTTGAGGTCTTCGTTTTTTTAAATTTATTAAAAAAAAAAGAAAGAAGAGTAAACATTTTTTGAGGCCATCTTTTTCCATTGGTATATTATCGGATTTAAAACGGGCATGCTGGTTGGGCTGACCAATCAGCGTGCTCCTTTATGAATATTACTGGCCAGCCATTGTAAAATAAGTAGTTGATCCTGGTGCACGATTTAAGGTGTTCCTAGATGTTTTGACTTGCACTGCAGATCAGGACACATTGCAGGGCCCTGTCAAAGTAACATCATACATCCATTTTACAAAACCTTATTCACACTTCCTCCACTCAAAATGTAATTTCATAATCGCATGTGTTGGTATAAGGTCATGTTGAATTTTTAGATAAATATTTTTCTTTCTCTTGAGTGCCAACTACACAACAGATGTATAAATAATTAAACTCTATCTGATATGATGTATCCAGTATTAGTATAATGTGTAATCAGCAGCCTCCGCTTCTAGTTGTGATGTCTTAGGTGGATGGATATGATGATTAAAATCCCTCAGTATCCTCCGTCCATGTCATTACATGATTGTGCTCATGTTTAAGATACATTATGCATCCCCACACTTTATATTAGTATTATTATTATAATGTAACACTTTTGACAAATGTAGACATCAGCACTTTCTCCCTTTCTGTTGTAGAAGAGTAATTGTGTAATCTACCACTCTTTGCAACCCCCTCTTCCCATATGCCCAGTAAAAGTATGAGTAACTGAGACCCCATTCTCCTCTTCCGTGTTGTTATGATGTCCCCTTTAGTGATATAGGAAAGCAATCTCTACCTCTTGCCTCCACCTGTCAGTACCCAACAACAGGATAAACTTTAGAACTTCATTCCTCTGCCATATTTTTTTGTTATCTGGTAGAAGTACATTGCAAACATAATCTGTCAACATATCCTACAAACCTGGCATAATCATAAAATAATGTTTATGTCTAGGATAGACTCCTCACACATCTCATGTCTTCTGTGCAAATGTAAACTAGTGCTTAAATCTAGGCGAGATCCATTACCAATTTACATACCTCTGGTGTGGTAGCAAAACTGACTTCAACCACCTGTCTCATCCAGTGATGATATTACTAGCATGTTCATGCATAAGGTAAACCCTTACTACATCCTGCTATATTGTCCATGCCTCTTGACTCTGCAGATATTCACAGAATGTCCAGATTTTCCCTCATATTTTTCGTCTGTACCTTATAAAATTTATGGTTTTCTGGTAAATCACCAAGGACTAAAATCCCTAAATAATGACCTACATCTGAGCTGCAGACTTCATATCCTTCAGAAAATCAATTTGCACAGAAATCAATTTATAAACTTTCTAAGTTTATAAGAGCAATATTTAAAATATCTCCCTATTTTTGGGCCTTTGTCCCCCCATTATTCTAGGCTTTGTCCACATTTCTTGTGCTAAGAGATTGAGAGGTATGATGTTAGCCAATGTTGAACTAACTGCACAGAGTGAATTACCTACAGATTAGTGTTCGGCAATCAGGCAGATCATAAACGTTCTGCACACACAGCTTGTTATAATCAGTATTGCAGTCTTTGGAGTGGCCATAGTGCATGTATGTGTCATAAAGTTAAGTATATATACACAGACTGAATGACTTCAGGGCAACCAGATAAAGAGACCATGGGGAAACAAATTAAATACCTGAATATATGCTGGTTCACCCCAGCAAATAAATGTATATGGAAACAAAATAAGATGTCTTTAAAGAGAGCGAAACCTGTTGTAGCTGGCCCATAGCAGTTTGCTAACATTTTCTTCAGTGCCACACATTTTTTTTTCCTGAATCCGGAGGTAGTCGTTCTACTCTTTACTGTAGTGCTTATCTCTTTATAATGGCCTTGACCTCTTAAACTTTTAAACTGGCTAAAACAGTTTTTTGTTTGTGAATAAACCGCAGCCTTACTCAAGGAGATAAAATGGTGACCACATAAACAAAAATATAATAGCAGTCAGTGAAAAATATGTAAACAAATATCTGTCACCTTCCAGTCTCACACAACACAGAAAATCAAATTCACTTCCATAAACACTAACTAAGATAATACAGACAAAAGTTTATTCACTTTCTCAAGCTGGGATGATGGTGTATGTTAGTGGATCTCTTTGTGAGAAATAGCTAAATCTGCAAAGAAAAAATGTCATTAGGCAGCATTAGACGTAAGCTCACCTATAATGTATAACAGGGCTAACAAATGGAATAAAATTTACTAAAATAAGAACTAAAGCTACACAGCATGTGAGCCAGATTGTGTCTGTTTTTCTGTAACTTTTGATCTTCTGACAAGAACTTAAACTGAAAAAGTAATAGAAGCTGTAGCAGCAAGCGGAAAAGAATGAAGACCCTCCTAAAACACATAACAGTTTACTGCTTCCAATTTACAATGTTGTACAACTAAAAATAATAAATAAATAAATACATAAATATCATTTATACTGCAATTCTTTTACTTCCACTTCTGCTTTCAGGAAATAATTCATTTTAAATATTTGACAGAAGGTGTGGAGGCTTACACTTCACATAAACTCAGTGGCACACATAATTTTCACAGAGATCCAGTATGCCTCACAGCACTGGGCTTCCAATACAGTTTTCTCTTGTGTTATCTTTTGCATTGAGTTTGCATGCCCTTCCTGTAGCCACATGCATTTTAGCTGAGGGCCCTGATTTCGTCCCACAGGCCCAAAATCTTGAATTGTGTGTGTGTGTGTGTGTGTGTGTGTGTGTGTGTGTGTGTGTGTGTGTGTGTGTGTGTGTGTGTGTGTGTGTGTGTGCGTGTGCGTGTGCGTGTGTGTGTGTGTGTGTGTGTGTCTTGTAACAATAGAGACCCTTACAATTATTAACAAAAGCTTACTGTGTAATTTGCTGTTATATAACTCCTTTCCTGTCAAGTAAAGAACACGAAGACTGTCTCAATAACCTAGAGAGATTAAAAACAAAAAATAATGCAGGTAGCCCTGTGTCAAAGAGACATAAAACCCTAACCATTGTCCACATGACCCTGTAATGATTATTGGCCTGGTTGACTGATGATGCTGGTAACCAGGATGGGTGGTCCCTATCCAGGGGATTGGGGTTGGGGGTGTTCCCAGCTAACTATGTCTGCCACTCTAGTGCTGAAGAGGACTAAGGTCTCAGGCAAGGAAAAGAAGAGCCACTGTAAGGGGGGAGGGTTGTACACTTTGTCTACCCAAGCAGGTGGCTGTAGCTCCTTGTCTCTGCGTGTGTTGACCCATGCATGCATAGATGAAGGGGGAGCATTGATGCAGGTGTGCACATCAGTATAAGGGAACAGGTTAGGGACTTACCTCAAAATGCTGTCATTACTAGGATGCTGGTGAGATCTCTGATTTTCCTGATATCTAACTGGGTGACATCTCACATACAAGCTCCCACTTTGGTGAATCTGAGTGTTCCTCACCAGCATGGAATGAATTGGTCCATGTGACATTGGGGACATCTCAGTTATAGTACAAATTGACAGGGACAACTATGATACTATTAATAAATAAGTCAAATGACTCCCAGAATTCAATAACTACAGACACCGTACACAGCTATTGAAAAATCCTGTGAGACAATATCTTTGTTATTGTCCATACCATCACACTATGTGCACAGTCCCTACCATCACCTCTTCACTTTCCTTATCAAATGATGAATCAGCCTTACTGTCTTACTATCGGTGAAACCAAAGGTCAGATGTCCATGGTCAGACACTTCTTAAGTAATGACTACATGAAAACAAGTAGTGCCCTTAATAGTACTGACTAGAATGTGATGCTAAGTGGCTCATTTGGATGAGATACATACCTCTTTACTAAATTCTCCTGGATTGGTGTGACTTAAATCTATCAGACATAAATGAAAAATAACCTCAGTGAAAGAGGTGCAAAATAAAGAAATAATGTAAAAAATGAAAAGGTGATATTTAACCTGTAAAGAGTTATTGAAGTAATAAAACCAAACCAAGAAAGACATAGCAAAAAGTATTATCCACAAAACAGATTTCCTATAAAATAACCCACTAATAAGACTGAAGGCAATAATAAAATATTTTATAGGTACATCAGGAAAGCCAAAATCAACACTAAGGCATGATACGCCCCTGAAGTAAATGATACAATAAAATGTGAATCACAAGATATTGCCAACTCCCTTAAGAAAAAATTAGTATTAATTTCAAAATCCGGACAATATCACCATTAATTTAAATTTTGGAATTGTTGTATACTAGCTTCAAGAATGCAATCTTCTCCCGACGTCATATTTAACTCCACTTCCAACCACAAAAACTGCAGATTTAAACAAAAAAAAACACATTCAGAGAAAAAGTGATTCGGCAAAATATAAAATCATAAACCATGATAAATATTTATTTTTTAAAATAAATGTTACTAACGCATGTCAGACCCAATGCATCTTATTTTTTTAAGTATACACTAAAGTATGCATGGTGTATGCTTGACCATATCCCTGCCCCCTAAGCACAGCTTGGTACCAATACAGCCTTTGTAAAAACAAACCTCCAATGTGTATATATAATATCAATGGTAATTTCTTTGAAGCTATTAAGCATAACCTCTTAGCCCCTCACTATATCCTGTTAAGCTAATGTCTCACTACATCTATCATCATTAAATATGGCAGCAGGCCCTGGTGGCCCATATTTATATGATAGATTCACAGGTGATCTTAGGAACTACAGACTCATCAACCTCACCAATATCATCTGCAAGTTTGTGAAGATAATCATCATGGGATTACATCATAACCTATGAGTAGGTTTGGCAAATGCAAGATACAGGGTTTGATTCTAACCCTGGGTTATTGGCTAGGCTTAAAATGGCCCACAAGGGCAGTTAGCCTACTGTTCACCTATGATCTATATAACTATATCACTGGTGTTGAGGGTCAGTATAATGATTAAGTGTTTACCTTATAAGCACAAGGTAAAGGGTTCAATTCTCACCTTTGAAATGGAAATTGGCTAGGTTTAAAATGGCCCACAAGGGCTGTTAGCTTAGTACAGTGGATATAAAAAGTTTACACACCCCTATTAAAATGCCAGGTTTTTGTGATATACGTTTCCCATCTTTAATGTGACTTATAACCTGAACATATCAGTTGAAAAACAAGCAAATCTGTTAGGGGAAAAAATGTAAAAAATAAAAAAAATGTACAATACCCTGGTTGCATAAGTGTGCACACCCTTAAACTAATACTTTGTTGTGTGTGCACACTTAAAATAATACTTTGTTGAAGCACCTTTTGATTTAATTACAGCATTCAGTCTTCTTTGGTACAAACTTGCCATCAATTAAAGAGACGCTGATTAACCCCAAATAAAGTTCAACTGTCCAAGTAGGATTTTCCTGACATTTACTCAGTTGCCTGCTACAGCAAAAACTATGCTTTGCAGAGAGCTTACCAAGCATCAAAGGGATCTCATTGTTGAAAGATAAACTTCAAACAACAGCCAGCACTCTTAGGCTCTCATAATGAAAATAAAAATATATAAAGTGGAAAACATTCCCTCAAAGTAAAATTATTGAAACATCAAAATGTTCCAAACACCAAAAGTTGTATAAATAAACCCAAACACCACAAGGTGTATACAGCATAAATACAAATACCACAAGGTGTATTCAGCATACCCGTTTCAACTCATAGCCTTCATCAGTGCTAATACAAAAAAATCTGTGATATTCAAATATATATACTCATCAAACATCATCACTGCACTTAAATCTGATAATTAATTGCTCACAATTGTTCATTAATTCCCAGGGAAAACAAGGCCCCCAACTTAATTATCCATTTATGCTTCTTAAAATTTAAAAGGGAATGTAATCTTACCAATAATAGTAAAAGTAAATTTAGCAGGTGTATGTTTCAAACTATGTATGTAAAGGGCATTTGTAGTTCTAGCACACCTGATATCATTTAAATGTTGTGATATTCTGAGTTTAAAAGGTCTTGAAGTCTGTCCCACATAAAATGCAGAGCATGTACATGTAGCCATATAAATAATCCAATCTGTGCTACAGTTACCATAAACCAGAATATTAAACAGTCTAGAACAATTAGAAGAAGTGAAAGAGCATTACTTAGAAACTAATTTACAAAAACTGCAATGTTCACAAGGGTGAGAACCCATAAGTGTACTACCATCCAATCTGACTTGAATATGTGCAATGGATTCCATACAGCATTTTTTATAGTGGTTGAACCCCCCCCCCCATTGTTTTACCCCATCTGTAAGATAAACTGTATCTGGCAGATAACAAATCTTGAAGTCTGCCTTCCATACATGATACATCCCAATGTCGATGTATAATTCTTTGCAAAAATCTGCTATTACTCTCATAATCCATAAGAAATCTGATTGGTGACCAAACTGTTTTTTGTTGAGTCCGATATTGTAATGATTGTTCCCTATATATGCTTCATACCAAAGTCAAAGCTTGGATAACCTTGACCATCCAGTAATCCCTATTTTGAAACCTAAACATCATATCTTGTTCTTGTTGTTCAGAATCTTCCTTCACTGAACATATTCTCTTGAATCTCAAAAACTGAGACTGTGGAATATTTTCAACCATATGTTGAGGATGGCAACATTTAGCATGTAAAAGAGTATTAAATTTAGGCTATTTTCTATATACTGAACTTTACAGTCTGCCATGCTCTAATGCAGTAAACTGAACATCCAAGAAGGTTATAGTCTGAGCATTGTATGTAATGTTAAAATTAATGCCCCATTTGTTCTCATGGAGATATTGAACAATTTCTTGCAGATAAGTCACATCAGAATGTCAAATGAGCCAACAATCATCAAGGTAATGTCACAAAATATCCATGGCATCAAGAAAAATATTATGTGTACTATCATAAATAAGCCACGGTGGTGCAGCGGTTAGCATTGTTGCCTCACAGCATGAGGTTCTCCTGTTCGATTCTCGGCTGAAGCTCCTTTTGTGTGGAGTCTGCATGTCCTCCATGCGGTCGAGTGATGTTTAAAGACATGCAGGTAGGTGAGTGCATGAATGGGTGTGCCTTTGAAGGTTGGGCATTGGGTTGGCAAATCAGCACCGTAAAAAAAATCCACTGCCAATCATTAGCAGACCGGAGTTCTGCTGTGTTGACCCCTAACCAGGAAAAGCCGAAAGGCATTACTTACTGTCATAAATAAGCTGCTCCTCTATGTATCCCATGAACAAATCAGCATAGATGGGAGCAAAAGATGCTCCCATCGCAGTACCCTTTAACTGTAAATAACAAGAATCATCAAAATAAAACCATTTTTAGCAAGCACATGCTCAAACACAATAAAAAATGTATTAAATCCAGAGCTATATATAGCAGTCTGGGTAAGCCAATAATCCTGGGCTGCCAAACCAGCCCAATGTGGAATATTGGTGTATAAAGCTGACACACCCAGTGTACATAGCAGCCAACGAGATTCAATCTGTATCTCCTTAATGATATTCAGGAACTGGGTTGTATCCCTTATTCCTGAACATATATGCACCAATGAAGGCTTCAAATATTTAGTCAAAAAAGCTGACAGGGGTTCTGTTAAAGAGCCCCTAGCCAACACTATCAGTCTCCCTGGGGGTGTAAGATAGATTTTGTGTATCTTTGGTAGCATATAAAAATTTTGTTTGGCGGGATTAACCACTGTCAAATGATGTCTAACGTCTCTGGAGATAATCCACTCCTCCAAGGCCAAGAACAAAAACTGGTCAATTTATTTTTTGAACATTATAGTAGGATCAGGATACATCAGCTGGTAGTACTGATGGTCTGATAGTTGCTGAATGGCCTCATTATGGTACATATCCCAGTCCCAAACTACTACAGCCTTCCCCCTTTATCTGCCTGATAAATCATGATTCAGTGATTCTGACAAAGCTGCTGCAAAGCAGAACATTCAACCTTAGTTAGATTATCTAAATTTTTTGGAGCACATGACAAATAAGAATAATGTAATTCTCTCAAAACCAAATTTTGAAACACGACTAAATATTTGTTCATGGGAGGCAAAAAGGAGGAAACATTGAACCTGAATTCCTATGGCTCATGTTCTATAAGTGACCTATCTGCAAAATGCAATTTTAAATTCAAATTCCTAACAAAGGCTAGAACATCCTGAGCAAAAGCATGTTCCAAAACCATAAATTTAGGAACAAAACCTAAACCTATGTCCAACAATTTATATTGCGTTTCATTTAACCGAACATCTGAAATATTATGAACATTCTGACTGATATCTGTTTGCATATCAACATGGCTAGTATGGATTCCAGATCTGCAAAACCTACCCCTGTGTTTTATACCACCTCTTCTGACTACTAAAGGGAAACTAACATTTCCCTTCTTACTGGGTGGAGAACAAGATGGTGCGGTTCCTTCATTATCTGTAGTTGAAGAAAACTCATCCGCTGATGTACCAGAATGATTTTTAGCTCCTTTATGTATAGAACATTTCCTTTTCCATTTAAAATTAGACTGAGGGGTAGATTTCTTGTCCCTAAATTGAACCGAGTTTTTTAAGCTCAAAGCATTTACTCAACAAATAATCTTTAGTATCTCATTGAAATTTTTTAGTCATCCTTGATTTAAGTTCCTTCTCTAACCCCATTAAACCACTTGACAATGTAGAAATGTGTATTGGGTATGTGGCTTCTTCTTGTTAAGATTTAACCTGCTCACATACGTCTATAATTTTTTTGGATAAGGCTAAACTCTTACATTCGTAAATTTCTATAAGAACTTTAACAAAGGCCATAGAGGCAGACTGTTGGACTTCCAGTCATTGTGTAAGTAATAACTCATCAATACCTTGTACAAAATGTTGTATCTTAACCCTAAGGCTCCTAGGTGTACTATTTTTATTCAGGTAGGCTTTAAATAGCCTAAAATGCCACATGTGTGTTCTCAATTTCTTATCCCCCAACAATTGAGTAAAAAGAGCCCTGCATTTATTGATTTGTGTCCAGCCATCTGATCAAAATTATTGGATGGTTGAGAAACATCAAAAATGAATAAATCATCTTCATCAGCAGATAACCCCTTAAAAATTTGCATAAGATCCATGTTTGAAAAACAGACACAAGTATATAAGCATAGACAAGAAGTTTTAAATGCACCTAATTTTAAGTGTATTTATTAATAATCTAAAACACTGTTGATGTAATGGCTCTAAGTGTGCAATAGTTTGCTCCTACCTCCAACCGAATGTGAGTGTACTAACACAGATATCACTTACCACAATTAATAAGCTAACAACTGCTCAACATTGATAAATGAAGTGCTTAATTCACAAGATAAAAGCACTCAAAAATCTTGTGATTATCGGATCAGCTATTAACTGCCCAAAATATTACTCAGCTACAAAAATGCAAGTTATATAAAAAAAAAACATATAATATATTCAATTCCCAATACCGGCAAGATGTATTTGCCCTGATCCTAATTGTCTTAATAATGAACAATAATGACAAGCCCAAATGTTTAAAGTGTGGGTTATTACAATAAACCAGCAATTTAACATGAGGTTCCTCACAACTGTAATGTAAATGTCCCAGTAATAACTATAGAAAAATACTTAGTTTGTCGATTAAGCCCACGGAGATCCATACCTCTTTGCTAAGTTATATAAATCCTGGATTGCTGTATCTTAAATTAAGTCGTTATCAGACATAAATGAAAAGTAACCTCAGTGAAAGAGGTGCAAAATAAAGAAATGTTGTGTTGTGACTTTCGTTTTTTCCCAGTTAGTGGTTGTCACAGCGGAACTCCGGTCCGCTAATGATTAGCAGTTGATTTTTATGTACCGAGTTGTCAGCCCTGATGCACAACCTTCAATGAAGGTACGCCCATTCACACGTCTCCACGCAGAAGACGCTCTAACTGAGAGTTGAACCAGACAGTGTCTTACTGTGAGGCGACAGCGCTACCGCAGCACCACCACCGTGGCCGCAAAATAAAGAAATAATATAACAAAATGAAAAGGTGGTATTTAACCTGTAAAGAGTTATTGAAGTAATAAAACCAAACCAAAAAGACCTAACAAAAAGTATTATCCACAAAACAGTTTTCCTATAAAATAATCCCACTAATAAGACTGAAGGCAATAATAAAATATTTTATAGGTACATCAGGAAAGCCAGAATCAACACTAAGGCACGATGCGCCCTTGAGGTAAATGATACGATAAAATGTGAATCACAAGATATTGCCATCTCCCTTAAGAAAAAATTAGTATTCATTTCAAAATCCAGACGATATCACCATTAATTTAATTTTTGGAATTGTATACTAGCTTCAAGAAGGCAGTCTTCTTCCGATGTCATATTTAGCCCAACTTCCAACCACAGAAACTGCAGATTTAACAAAAAAAAAAAAAAAAAAAACATGCATTCTGAGAAAAAGTGATTTGGCAAAATATTAAATCATAAACCATGATAAATATTTATTTTTTAAAATAAATGCTAGTAAATCATTTCGGACCAACTGCACGTTTTTTTTAAATATACACTACAGTGTACATGGTGTATGCTTGACCATATCCCTGCCCCCTAAGCACAGCTTGGTATCAATACAGCCTTGGGAAAAAACAAGCCTCCAGTACAATGTGTATATATAATATCAATGGTAATTTCTTTGAAGCTACTAAGCATAACCTCTTAGCCCCCCATTGTATCCTATTAAGCCAATGTCTCACTACATCTATCATCATTAAATATGGCAGCAGGCCCTGGTGGCCCATATTTATATGATAGATCCACAGGTGATCTTAGGAACTACAGACTCATCAACCTCACCAATATCATCTGCAAGTTTGTGAAGATAATCATCATGGGATTACATCATAACCTATGGGTAGGTTTGGCAAATACAAGGTACAGGGTTTGATTCTAACCTTAGGTTTTGGCTAGGCTTAAAATTGCCCTTCAGGACAGTTAGCCTACTGTTCACCTATGATCTATATAGCTATATCACTGGAGTTGAGGGTCAGTATAATGGTTGTTTACCTCATAAGCACAAGGTAAAGGGTTTGATTCTCACCTTTGAAATGGAAGTTGGCTAGGCTTAAAATGGCCCACAAGGGCTGTTAGCTTAGTACAGTGGATACAAAAAGTTTACACACCCCTGTTAAAACGCCAGGTTTTTGTGATGTAAAAAAAATGTGACCACAACAAATCATTTCAAAACTTTTCCCACCTTTAATGTGACTTATAACCTGAACATTTCAATTGAAAAGCAAGCAAATCTGTAAGGGGAAAAAATATAAAAAATAAAAAACGTACAGTACGCTGGTTGCATAAGTGTGCACACCCTTAAACGTATACTTTGTTGTGTGTGCACACTCTTAAAATACTACTTTGTTGAAGCAGCTTTTGATTTAATTACAGCATTCAGTCTTCTTGGGTACAAACTTGCATCAATTAAAGAGACTCTGATTAACCCCAAATAAAGTTCAGCTGTCCTAGAAGGATTTTCCTGACATTTACTCAGTTGCCTGCCATGGCAAAAACCATGCTTTGCAAAGAGCTGACCAAGCATCAAAAGGATCTCATTGTTGAAATGTAACTGTCAGGAGAAGGGTACAAGTAAATTTCCACAGCATTGGATATACCATGGAACACAATGATTTACTATATATAAAATATACTTGTGTCAGTTATCAAAAAATGGAGAAAATATGGGACAACAGTGACGTTGCAAAGAACTGGATGTCCCTTCAAAACTGATGAAAAGACAAGATGAAAACTGGTCAGGGAAGCTGCCTAGAGACCTACAACAACACTGAAGGACCTTCAGGTACTTCTGGCAAGTATTGTTTGTGTACTACATGTGACAACAATCTCCCGTATTCTCCATATGTCTGGACTATGGGGTAGGGTTGCAAGACGGAAGAATTTTCTTACACAGAAAAACATCTAGGCCCATCTAAAATTTGCAAAAAAATACATTGTCTCCCAAAAGCATGTGGAAAATGTGTTATAGTCTGATGAGACCAAGGTTGAACTTTTTGGCCACAATTACAAAAGGTACGTTTGGCACAAAAACAACACTTTGCATCACCAAACGAGCACCATCCCCACAGTGAAGCATGGTAGTAGCAGTATCATGCTTTGGGATTGCTTTTCTTCAGCTGGAACTGGGGCTTTCGTCAAGGTAGAGGGACTTATGAAATACCAGTCACTTTTGGCCCACAACCTTCAGGTGTCTGCTAGAAAGCTGAAGATGAAGAGGAATTTCACCTTTCAACATGGCAATGACCCCAAGCATACATCCAAATCAACAAAAGAATGGCTTCACCAGAAGAAAATTAAAGTTTTGGAATGGCTCAGCCAGAGTCCAGACTTAAATCCAACAGAAAATCTGTGGGATGACCTGAAGAAGGCTGTGCATAAGAGATGCCCTTGCAATCTGACAGAGTTGGAGCATTTTTGCAAGGAAGAGTGGAGAAATATTGCCAAGTCAAGATGTGCCATGCTGATAGACTCCTACCCAAGAAGACTGAAAGCTGTAATTAAATCAAAAGGTGTTTCAACAAAGTATTAGTTTAAGGGTGTGCACACAGAACAAAGTTTGTATGTTTTTTATTTTTTACATTTTTTCCCGTAACAGATTTTTTTGTTTTTCAATTAAATTGTAGAGGTTATTGGTCACATTAAAGGTGTGAAAAATTTTGAAATTATTTATTGTGGTCTCATTTTTTATATCACAAAACCTGGCATTTTAACAGGGGTGCGTAAACTTTTTATATCCACTGCACTTACTTATGAACCTATAACAGATCTATATTTTTCAGATATAAATCAATATGTGTTTGCCAAAGGTATCTTATGTCTATTAAAGCATTTTTTTTGAGCGACAGCCATGGTAGTCCTGGATGAGGGATTTTCTCCCTATACATCCTGTTTAGATCTTGCCAGGGTATTTGCCAAATAACTTGCACACAGAAATGTTAAACATAGTTAATAGACATGGGATTAATGTGTATTCTGTCCACTGGATTGAAAAACTGTATGCCAAACACAACCTAGATCTTAAAGGTACTAGCTGAAGTGCCCAGTGGAGTACCACAGGGTTGCATATGCAAGCCCATGGTTTTTGGCATTTTTTATTTTATTTTTATGTTTATTTATTTGTTTGATCCACATACAAGAAAGGCTCACTTAGTTTGTAAAAGACTGCATTCTAAGAACATCTTTCACTCTTTCAAAGACACACTGATTCTCAAGACCAGGTTTGACTCAACCTACAGCATTTGTAAAGATTATTAATTGACTGCTGCCACTTTTGGAAAACATGTGGTCACTGACATCCATAGGACTTAGGGACTACTAGTAAAGATGGACTCTGTTATAAAGAACCTTGGTACAAGTATAGATGATGGTCTTTCTTTTGATCCAAACACAACATTTAGATATTGAGAATACACTACCTGATACTAGAGACATTATAAGTCACCCTATGTCCCATCTGCACAAACAAAACACCTAATTTCATTAAAGAGGGAACTTTAGACTATTTACAAAGTTCTTGTGATGGTGTTGTGAAGTTCAGAAATGTTTCTCATCACTTCTGAGGTGTCAGTGATGGCCTTGTAAAGGTTAGACATCTCCTTAGTCAGTCCTGAGTTTCACACATTTTTATTTGTAAGTAGTTATAAGTAGTGTTCTGTGTTGATTATTTGGCCAATGATAGCTTTACTATTGGTCAATGCTTGCTTTAACTATGTATATGCTGAAATCAAGTAAGATGAATAAGAACAAGTCAGTAGAATTGTTGTTGTGTTAGCTGAAGAAGCCTAGCACAGCGGAAGACCACATGAGGGATAATCCCAGGGTTGTCTCTGCAGTCTAAGGACATGATGAGGTAGGGAAAGGTGAATGGGAGGTAGGGAAATGTGAATGGGAGGTAGGGAAAGCTGAATGGGAGCAGCTGAAGTCAGTGTTTGAATGTGTGAGTATGAAATGAATCAATTAATATTGTTTCAGCCAATCAGCATGATGAGGAGGTTAAGAATCCTTCAATTTTCATGAGACGGTTGTTGAACATTTGCAGCAAGAAAACAGTGACATAAAATGGAAATGTGCTTATCTTATGATGGAACTTGAATTACTGAAAGAAGAACAATTCAACCAGAAGGCAAGAGCCGCTAGGAAAAATGTTTGTGTTATTAGCATACCAAAGATGAAGGTTAAGACTGTGTAACTAATATGCAACAAAAGTTTATGATATGGACTTCCTAGCACGAGAACCAAATACATAGAACACGTTCTTCACTTGCCTGTATCTTGTACAAGGGATAAAGCAAGTTTTGTGCTAATTAATATTTATCTATTTATTTATCTAGTTTAGTTTAGTTTAGTTTAGTTTGATAACTGGGTTAGTTCACTGATTGACTGACCTTTTTCAACCATGACCTAGTCATCATGGTGCAAGACACAAACAGAAAATTATACATAGACTAAAGAATACACATAGTTATACATACATTTATGCTTATAAGTGCAAGTACTATTATTATTTACAGTAATTCAATTAAGCTACACATATAACTAGTTGTTATTTGTTAAAAGTATATCTTTACATTGGCAGTGATAAGTTGAGGATTCTGCAAGAAGAGCAAACATGCATATTTTCTTTTTAGTAGTTTATATTTTAAATGTCTGAGCTGAAATGTAAGGTTACAAGAGGGAGCCCACATCTGATTGTTTGGTTAAGCACATTTTTAGCTAAGACTTTATATGTTGTAGGGTTGATGAGGTGTTTGATTATATAGCATAGTTTTCAGTGGTGGAGTATTTATGCTAATAATACTGTCAATATTTTTTCTCGATGTGTATTATCCAATGCAGGTTATAAAGAGTGAAATTTCATATGCTGCATCTACCATTGTTAAGAGTGTATTGTCCTACAGGTGTAAACACATGTAGCAGTTTACTGCATCTACCATTGTTAAGAGTGTATTTTCCTACAGGTGTAAACACATGTAGCAGTTTGCTGCATCTACCATTGTTAAGAGTGTATTTTCTTACAGGTGTAAACACATGTAGCAGTTTGCTGCATCTATCATTGTTAAGAGTGTATTGTCCTACAGGTGTAAACACATGTAGCAGTTTGCTGCATCTACCATTGTTAAGAGTGTATTTTCCTACAGGTGTAAACACATGTAGCAGTTTGCTGTATCTACCATTGTTAAGAGTGTATTTTCCTACAGGTGTAAACACATGTAGCAGTTTGCTGCATCTACCATTGTTAAGAGTGTATTTTCCTACAGGTGTAAACACATGTAGCAGTTTGCTGCATCTATCATTGTTAAGAGTGTATTGTCCTACAGGTGTAAACACCTGTAGCAGTTTGGAATCATTATTTTACTTATTTATCCTTTGGTAACCTGGTTAGTCTCACTAGGCTAGCTACTGGCCTCTTCTCAGGGTAGGCCTAAGGTGGTACATGTACTACTAAGGGAAATTTGGCCAGGGCATCTTGGAACTTCCCCTATTCTTTTTGATACATGCTGTGGAATTTTTTACATCTATCTGAAGTACTACCAACTCTCACCTGAAGGACGATCAAGGATTTCAGAAACAAAGGGCAAAGTTTATGCAGGACTGCTGAAGTCTTTTATACTAAATAATGAAAACAGGTCAGAGATTTCCTTTGTTTTCCCCTTCTGTTTGTGATTTATGATGATAATTTGGCACTGACGATGAAACAATTTACAATGCTTAGGTATATGGTAGGCTATGAAGAGGTGAATATACAGGTGGATAGGAAGCATGTTATTATTTGCATGCTTAGATGGCTCTAGGATTTTTTTTTCAGGTTATTAGGTCAATAAAACTAAATACAAGAGGAGTCGCTATACAGTGTAATCATGCATCTGTTTTGTGGAGATAATTTGTTTATTTATGGAAGCTGACCTACACAATCTATTTGGATTTGAAAGGTACAGTAGAGTATTCAGTTGCTAATACCTAAGATAAGTTAAAGAATGAGCTAAAGAATGGTTTTAGAAGATTATTAATGCCTGGACTAGAATTAGATCATGGAGTTTAGGCTTTACAAGTTTTATTTGCATTATTGTTTTATATTTTCCAATCTTTTTCTGCAAATGCTCCTTTAATTTTTTGAAGGTGATGAAGAATATGATTACACATTTTATATAGGATGGAGTACTCATGTTTCATGGGATAAACTTATTTTGTCTAAGCAGGGGTGGCTCATGCTATAGGACTGCAGGACTGCAGCTCCCCAGCGGAAAGAAAAAAATAAAATAAAAGAAATCACGAAAAAATAATTTTCTCGAGTCCCGGACATCTGTGCATGCATGATTGCACAGATTGGGGAAGTCCAGATTGCTTTGTCAGCAGTCCTGATAGGAGGAAAGGCCATTTCTGCCCTGCAGTCCAGAAGTCTATGTGGTGACGACTGCACAGAACGGAAGACGTCCAGACTCAAGTGCTATATGGTGGTGGATATAGAACAGGATTGAACCCTGTACCTTGGGCCCAGGTGGCAAAAGCCTGAATTCTCTACCCACCACCATTTTTAAAAAAAAATCTGCAGATTTTTCCCTCATACTTGTTCTGTTCCTCATAAAATCTGTGGTTTCTGTATTTGTGTTCTTACAAAGTCAGTAGTGCATTGGTACAGTGGTAGCATTATTACCTGACCGCTACATGTTCTCTGGTTTGACTCTTGGCTGTGATGCCTTCTGTGTGGAGTCTGCATGTCCTCTCTGTGTTTGTGTGGGTGTGCTCTGGTGTCCTTCCATCTTACAAAGACATTTGTCAGTCTGGAGTGTTTCTCCCTGGGCCTCTGCTGAAAATTGGCTTTTGTTCCAAGTCAGACTTTCCTGGTTAACAAATGTTAAATAAAAATGGCAAGCATTTGAATTTCAGACTTCATATTCTTCAGAAAGTACATGGTAACACAAAAGATTTTATTCTAGCAATTTTCTAAGTTTATAAGATGGATATTTGAAATTTGTCCCTATTTTTGGGACTGTATTCCCCCATTATTGGCTTTGTCCAGGTTTTTTGTGCTAAAGTTGAGAGCTACGGTGAGAACTGAATTCACTGAATATGTTTGGGGGATGTATTCCCCATTATTGGCTTTGTTCAGGTGTTTTGTGCTAAGACGTTGACAGCTATGGTGAGAACTGAATTCACTAAATGGTAGCCATTTAAGTTTCAGCCTTCCTCTCTTTTACAAAACAGCTGATTAGGCATAGTGGTATGCTGCTCTGACTGTTTTGCACAGGGTCCTGGGTTCAAGGCTCGGCAGTGAAATGTATGGTGGTAACACAGCATTTTATTCTAGCAACTTTCCAACATTATACAAGCAATGTTTAAAATGTGTCCCTAGTTTTTGGGCTTTTGTCCCTCTCCCAATATATGTTAGCTTTTTCCAGATTTCCTGTGCTGCAAAGTTCAGAGATACAGCTGAGTGAGTAGATTTTACAAGGAGCTGAGAACTGCAGGGGAGCAAAGGTTTAATGCCGCTTATGCTGAGTCTGCTTGCATTGTTAATAGCACAACAAGTATTATACTTGCTTTTGATGCAGAGTGCTGTGGGTTCTACTCCCACAGTAGATAGATGCATTGCTGATACTCTACTGTGTTGCAAAGGGGGTGGATGCTGCACTCCTTTTTTGGCGAAGATACCTAGTAACTATGAACCTGTTATCAGTTTGCCATCTATTCCCTATTGCAATATTACTAGCTTATCATTTTTTAGTGTAAGATAGGCAATTTATTCCTCAAGGGCAACAGACACTTTATTTGTAGATGAAACAATGAAATATAAAATTGTTTGCTAGCAACAACCTCTTCATTAGTTACAGATCTCTTTAATGTGTAATTATTTACATGACTTTTACTTCTTCAGAGATTGTGCATATGTACTGATACTGATGGACTGTAGAAGTTTGAGAAGACGTGTATGATGGAAATTTTCTAAATTGGGCAGTTTTGTCATTATTGGTGCATGCATTTTACTGGAAAAATGTTCAAAACAATAAATTTAAAATGCCCTCTAAAACTGTACTGTATTGTACAAGGAATATCATTTAATATGATCAGGAAGGTGTATGAAAGAGCATGTCTATGTTTCGTGTGCAGGGGTCTGTGATTTGAAAACAGCTCAAACCCAAAGTTAATCTTTATCTGCCACTGGTAAAATGTATTTTCTTTGAATGTGTGTTTCAATGCTGTTTTAATGAATATGAGTTTCAAGGGTACAGAAGTTTTAATGCTAGGCATTGCTTTGTTTAGCAGATATCTATTAGTGTTTGCGCTGTAAAATGCAAAATAAAACTTTCGAATGAAGTCCAAATTATCACAGAAGTAAAGCAGTAGGCACATTAGTGTTTATGGTAAATGGGGTGAAATAGCCAAGTAATAGTTCACTGGAATGCCTGCAGGGAGGAGGCTCCATTCGACTATGATTTTGTGAGGGGGAAAGGGCGGCAAACTCAAAGACAGCTCCGGCTGAACTATACCTCTCAACTGTCCAGATTTTTGCAGAATGAATAGATTTTTGCTTCTTATTTTTGGTTTGTTCCTCAAAAAATGTGTGGTTTTCTGGCAAATCATTTAGGAATGAAGTCACTATATAATGACAGACAGTGAGTTTCAGACTTCATAACCTTCAGACAAATGCATGCTAAAGCAAGACCTGTTATTCTATCAACTGTCTCAGTTTATACAAGAGCAATTTTTAGTACTGTGTATATGTTCCCCCAATATATTTGGCCTTGTCCAGATTTTCTGCATTAACAAGTTGAGAGGTACGTACAAATAAATTGCTTTATAGAATTAGGCATATCCAAACCTCTCAACTGTCCCCGATTTTGGCTCAAAATGTTGCTCTTCCCCTAATAATCTCTCCACAAAATGACACTTTTGGAAGAAAACATGGAGGGTTTACAAATAATAAATAACTGTAATAATCAGAGTTATAGATTACTTTTATTTCAGAAATGCATGTAGATTCTTTTATTTTGTCAGCTGCTCAAGTTAGCAGTACCAATATTTAAAAAAGCGTCCCTTCTTTGACAGGTTCCCAGCTGTATTGTATGGCTGTTTTATATTTTTGCATCACATTTTTGGTCCGTTTTTCATAAAATTGTATTTTTTTGGCAAATTAGTGCAAATCATTAAAGACTGAAGTTAGAAAATAATGATAGACATTTCAGGTTCAGATTTCATACCCTTCAGAAAATTCATACTAATGCAAGACCTACTATTCTATTATCTTTCTAAGTTTATAAGAGCAATATTTAAAAATTGTCCTTATTTTTGGGCATTTGTCCCACTTCTATGTATGGCTTTGTCCAGATTTCTTGCTCTGAGGTTGAGAGGTATGACACCACAGTCAGCCAGAGACAGTTCAAATTGTGACATACTTGTCGCACCCCACTCCCCCATGTAGTGACTCTGGATGTGTCCAAGCAAGGCAAGGAGCAGTTATGCAGTGTAAATTTGAAGAGTATCCCCCCATCCAAGGTAGACACAAGTACTACAGTGGCTTTTCATCTGTCCTTGATTTTGCAGAATGTTCTGGTTTCTGTCATATTTTTATACTGTTGATTTATGCTTATTATTCAGAAAGTGCCTGTTGCTCTGTGTTTAAGTAGCAATGCTTTAATGACCACCAGGTAAGCTTGTCTGAGATTGTAAGATGCAAGTAAGTTTTAATAAGCATACTGTTAAAAAATTGCCAACATTGAAAGCCTTTCTGTTGTTGCCATG
The DNA here is from genome assembly GCF_019279795.1 of Protopterus annectens. Classification (NCBI taxonomy): domain Eukaryota; kingdom Metazoa; phylum Chordata; order Ceratodontiformes; family Protopteridae; genus Protopterus; species Protopterus annectens. Next base: position 1,085,947,166 of record NC_056741.1, read on the forward strand.
CAGAGACTACTTACATAACTAGATAACGTATAAGCCTTGGGTATTGAAATGCATATGACAGTATTTGTAATAAAGGACAGGATTACATTATTTTAAGAAGCTCATTACATTTGTTGGAGACTTGCAGTCATCTTTGCAGGCTTTACCTGCAAACTAAACAGAATGCCAATATATTGTGTGTGGTCCATATCCTGTGCAGTAATCCTTTAAGCAATGTATGCTGAGCTTGTTTCTTGTTTGCTTTTCATTTTTTGCTTTGATTATGTTTTCCCCATGAAACAAATAGATAGCTGTTGTCAGGCAGCAGGTCTTTTTTGGATAAGAAACATTTTTACAAGTGGGGGTATCACAGAAATTGCTACTTTCAGCATGTTACTTGGTACTTTAATAAAGCTGAATATAAATTATAATTAGAACTGCAGTGCAAGGAGAAGTGGTTTGAGTTGAGTGCTGCTTGTTTTTCTTATACTTGATTTTGACTGTCATTCCAGTAATGTATTTAAAAAGTAATTTATTTTTTCATGCCTCACAACCTTTTTGTTTCCATCAGGATAATAAGTAAGCTGTCATGCAGCCAATGCATTGAAATATTTTTTTTCTTCTACACTTCATTTTTGTCTTGAGTGGACTCTCATAATGATGGTTTGACACCCAGGGCAGCGTATTTAATTAAAGTTACAGTTTTTGTGGTTTTGAGCATAGCTCCACCCCTTTCTAGTTGGCCACACCCATTCCCATTGACCCCATCCATTCAGCTGTCTCCTGCAGCCCCCCTTTGATTTGAAGTCACCAGCCACCACTGTGTCTAAGGATGAAGGAGGCTTGAATGCACCAGATCCTTTTAAGAAGAAGCACAGTTTAAGTTGTCCATTTACTGACAATGCAGTCATTTGTTTCTAAGAAGAAAGATGATATCTATGAGTACTTTTAATACCAAACAATGCAGATTTGCTGTGACAGATAAGATTAAAGAGATGAGGGAAACAGATAAACACAGCAAGTGCAATTTAATGTAAAAGGATAACATGAGATGAAATGCAACTGAAATATGGTTTATATAATGTATTACAATTAAATATGAAGTTAGGCAAACTGGAATTAATGAATTGTTTGATACTGCACCTCTTGATTTGGTACATGTGATAATGGAAGCTAGGGGAGATGACACAGTGATGACAGATTTAATTAGTGAAGTGCATAGGGCCTGAAGGGCATATTACTTGCTGAGTTCAGCACAAATTTAAAAGAAGGAATGAGAAGTAATGCTGGATTAATGGATAACTAATGTCAATTGGCATGTGATTTGTCTGTTTCCATGGAATTCATCAAGTTCTAGAAGAAGTCTCTTTAAGGATCCCTAGGTCTTAAGCTTGTTATAAGCATAAAAGCCCATAAAACTATCTAACCTATTATCTAAGCTTAATCATCTTGTAGTAAGTATTCAGTATATTAACATTTGAGCACTATGATTTTGAAATATGTGCCTTATCTATGCTCCATTTCCCATACACCTCTGTAAATTAGAATTTATTATCATGATATGGTTTTGGATCCCACTGAGAAACCTAAGCATGTATTGACCAAAGATAACATGGCCATATTAATACAGCATAAAGACAAAAGCAGCTCAATACCCCAAAAGCTAAATGTGCAATCATTTGTTTCAGGGAAGCTAGCACCCCCCCCAACTCATACTCATGCTATTCAGATATTTTAAGTATGCAATTACATCAAATCATGACATTAAACTATCCTGTTCACAAGGTTATTTAGCCTTGTTAGTAGTATTTGGTGATACAGGCTCTAAACAGAACTCCAAAATTAGTTTTGAGAGCACTTACCAGTTCTAATTGCATGTGCTAGCAAATAACTGCTAATAGTAAATCTATGGCCTGTCACTTAAATTCTAAAGCCACTTTTTGCATGTCTTTTAACATCTGGATTATTGATATCTGTCTGCCTGTCTGTCTGAGCATATTTTTTTCAGTTGCTGCCAGTGATGTTGACATGAAGGCAGAGAGTTTCCCTATATCATTCTGGAATGTGTTAATAGGTTCATATGTTCATAGGTAGGTACTAGGCTATCTGCCCGAAGGCATTTATAAGCCTAGCCAGAATGTGTTTTTGCCGCCCCCTTAGATTAGTTCCCTGTGCCTCTCTCCAGCAGAGCCACTGAAGTGATCCCCGAGGTAAACTTTCTGTTTCCCATCCACTCGTCAAGGTTTCTTTTGAAGAATGTTAGTGAGGAGCTCTGCCTAATGTAGATTGGGATCTTGTTCCAAAGCATGGGAAGTCTCTGGGACAGGAATCTATCCCTCCAGCACATCCTATTTATTGTTGTGGTGAGGTTTAGATCCCTACAGCATGTGGCTTGAGGGGATAAGGTTTTCTTTAGGTGGAGCATGTCCATCAGTTCTCGGCTGGACATGGCCTTGTATGTCAGGCAGAGATCACCTCTGAGTAGGTGGTATGCTAATGAGTACAGCTGGAGTTTCTTCAGTCAGCTGCATAGGGCATCTGTTTGAGGCCAGTGATCCTCTTGGTGAGGTACTTCTGTGGTCTTTCCAGCTGTTGCAGGTGTCTTGTAAGGTACATCCCAAATGGGGCGTTGTACTCTATGATGGCTCTGATGAGTGATGAGTAGAGGGGCACAATGACCTCTTTTGATCTGGATGCAAACCCTTTTGTGATTAGGTGGGCCACATAGAAGGATTTTATAACCACTTTGGCAATGTGATTATCAAAGGTGCAATTACTATCTACTTGGGTCCCCAGATCCCTTATTATGTCTTCCGTATTTAGGGGACTACCACCTATGTGGTAGTTTGTGGGTACTTTGTTTTTTACAAAGGGGATGACTATGCACTTTTTAGCATTTAGCTTGAGGCCATGATTTTGACACCAGGCATCCATCTCAGTGAGACCCTTTTGGAGGATGTCTGTGTCAGCCAGAGAGTCAATTATAGCCGCTAGTTTGCAGTCGTCTATGAACTTGGTCAGCCATAGTCCTCGTGTGCTTGCCTGTACCTCTGGGAAGTAAATGCCAAACAGGAGGGGTCCTAGGACTGAGCCCTGGGGAACTCAACTTGTAACCGGTTTAGAGTCGGATATAGCTCCCACAACTCTCACCATGTGGGTTCTGTCCGTGAGCCAGTTGGCAACCCATCTTGTGATGTAGGGGTTTATGTTCAGGCTGGTGAGCTTGTCTATAATACCAGAATGGGGAATGGTGTCGAAGGCTTTAGCGAGGTCTAGGTAGGTTGTGTGTACCACCTTTCCCTCATCTATAGCCTTGGTAACTGTCTCAAAGAAGTCAGCCAGGTTTAGGAGGCATGATCTGCCATTAACAAAGCAAAACTGGGTAGGGTCCAGTATTTGGAGGTTCCCAATGTCTCTGTTAATGATTTCCATGATGATGCGCTCCATAGCCTTGCAGACCAAGCTAGTCAGGTTTATAGGGTGATAGTTCCCGGGGTCTGTTGTGCCTCCACCTTTGTGGATCAGAATAACTGTTGTTGTGCACCACTCTATGGGTACGTAGCCTGTGGAAAGGCTGAGTTTGAACAGTGTGTTTAGATGAGGGGTTAGTTTGTCTTTGAGCTTGTGTAGGATGCAGCCTGGGACACCGTCCGGTCCCATTGATGCTGTGTTTTTGGCTTTGGAGAGGGCTGTTTTAACCTGAGTGTCTGTGATTTCAGGGCTCTACATTCTTCTGGTATGGTTATGGGCCCTTTTGGAGGTAAGAGGGGGGTGAAGTTTGCACTGAACCTGCCTGCCAGAATGTTGGCGATATCAGTTGGTTCAGTGTATTTTGTGCCATTCTGCACTAACTCCAAGCAGATCTGAGCATTGCTACTTAGATTCTTGACATAGCTAAAGAATGTCTTGTGGTTATCTTTGGAGTCATTGGCAAATTTTCTTTCAAAGCTCGCCTTGGATGATTTTATGAGGGATCATAGTTTCTTGCTGATACTGATCAGGGATGTCTTCCCTTCTTGGGATTTTACTCTTTTCTGTACTAGTTCCTCCTTCTATTGTATAGCTTGTTTATGGCAGGAGTCCACCAGACTGGTTTCCTTTTTTTGGAGGAGTGAGTCTTGGTTTTGCTTGGGATGGCATGATCCATGCATTCTTGTAGGTGCCAGTAGAATGCATTAGTAAAGGATATTGCAGCTTGGACAGCACTATCCTACAGCATGGGGGCTTTGAAACTTTCCACCTCAGTCTTAAGTAACGTGAGATTTGCTTTTGAAAAGTTTTTCATGGTGGTTTTCTTGTCCGGGGATGGAGGCAGAATGTAGATATCCAAAGTGATTTGTTTTTGGTCAGATCTAACTAGCGAAGGGTTGACCTCTGGCGTGCAACACCAGTCACCCATGTTGGTGATGACCAGTTCGAAAATGTTGTCACCTCTGGTGGGAGTGTTGACCAGTTGAACCAGGGTGCTTGAGTTTATAAATTCTAGGAAATGTTAGGCAAGAGATTTAGTACTTGAGTAGTTCTCCCAGTTAATGTCTGGGTAATTGAAATCACCCAACATTAGGGTGTTTGGTAGGACCTTTATGTTTCCCAGTGTTTCCAGAAACACAGAATGGGGGTCCTGGGACATGGGGGCAATCTGTAGCAAGCTACAATTTGAATTGCAGTTTTGCCCATTGTTAGTTGCACGTGGATGATCTCTGAAGCATGATGCTGTGCCACTAACCTGAAGGTGTGGGTATCCTTGATGAATATGGATACGCCCCCGCCTTTTGTATTTTGGTTTGTATTCTGTGGCCAAAATGTTTGGTATGAGTTGTAGCCTGGTAGTGCTGGGGTGCTCTCTGGAGCCTTAAACCAGGTTTCTGTTAGTGCACATATATCGATTTTCTCCATACTGAGGAATGCCTCGAATGCGTGCATTTTGAGGTTTAGACTTATGGTATTGAGTAGCATTACCCTCAGTTTTTTGTTACTTGTGCTATTTACGGTGGTGGGTTTGTCTTTTGAGCCTTGCCTAAAAAAGGCACTATGGGGGTGGCAAGAGCCTTGGCCAGTATTCGAAAGCCTAAGGGTGACAGGTGCAAGCCATCTCTAGCGAAGCAGCATGGCTCGTTGAGCATGTCATCCCAGGCAGACAGACACTGGATCCCCTTTGAATGACACCAGAAACTTAGCCAATTGTCATACCGTGGTATCATTCTTGGTGAGGGCAGGATGCTACTCAGGGTCAGGGTCATACTGGCCTGGGCTACGTGATCAGAGAGCTCTTCCATGTCTCTTTTCATGTAGTCCAGGGAGGTATGGCTCAGGTCATTCACACCAACATGGACAATGACAGAGTCATATTTGTACTTGTTCCGGAGTGACCCTGAGTGCCTGTGTTATGTGACAGATCCTGGCACCCAACAGACAGCTAACAGTAACCTTCTCCTTATTCAGCCTAGTGAGTGCGACTTGTTGGGTATGTTATTTTGCCTTAAGGGCTGTGATTGCATGGCACACTGGTTTTGTGAAGTATGTGTTTCATGGTTTGTCTTGGGGGTTGGAGGTTGCTTGGATGTTTGCTTTGGAGGTCTCTGTTGGTTTTGCAGATTTTTATTTAGAGCCTCCGAGTATGTTTTCATGTATTTATGTGTGTTTTTGCCAGTGTTGCTTTAATGGGTCTATGTGAGTCTGGTGGTGTGATACCAGTATTTCCCTTCTCCTCTTGACTGTCTGATCCAGTCTTGGGTTGAGAGAGCTTAGCCTCCAGTTTGGCTGTTTAATTGCATCTCTCACATTTATCAGTGTTTGGTGGTAGGAGGAGAGGGTTGTCTGTGTACATGAAGCAGTTGTAACATTGCCTCAAAATGCCCAGATTCACCAGTTGGAATGGAGAGTACACCTGAAACTTCCCTTTAGACATGCCTGGATAGGTACAGTGAACTGTTTTACTGGATGGCTGGCAAGGTCGAATAGAGAGCCTTGTCCTTCTGTACAGTACAGGAGGGTCTAGTGCTAGGGTTTATAAGTGCTTGCTGTAAGTTTTGAGCAAGTGCTGGGCTGAGAAATGAATGGCTTGAGTGCTTAAGTTGAAAGTTTGTCTAGTTCCAAGAGAAAAATTGAAGAGGAGACTTTGTGGAGCCGGGAATAATTTTACCCTAGCTAACTGGCGCTGCCCGGCACGCAAAACCAGGCAAATACGGTATTTATAGCAGGAAAATGAAAGAGATAGAAATTAGCCCAAAATGGCCAATTAACTACTACTTTCTGGGCTGAAACCACTCCTCCAGGGACAGATAGGCTGCTCAAAGCTCCTCTCTCTCACAGGTGAACAGAGAACTTCCTTCTATCCTAGTAAGGTATGGGCAAACACAGATGTTTGTAACACAGCCCTGAATTCAGCACTAACCTGAAAACTGGACTATACTAGCTTAGAAAGGTGGGAAACAAGGATATATATATATATATATATATATATATATATATATATATATATATATATATATATATATATATATATACAGCCCAAAACATTAGACTGCACGGTCTACCTCGAGTGCACGGAAAAAAATACAGTTACCCAAACAGCATATCCAGCACACGAACACAGGAGACATAGGCAGCAGTACAAAGAAGCTTTATTGCTTACACGATCCCCCAAACCGGTTTCGCTACTACGAGCGTCATCAGTGAGTACAGAAATGCGTAAACATACGCTATATATAGGAGACGTGCTGTTTTAAATTCTTAAAGTGACACAATCACCACTATACTCCCCAAACACACATATCATAGGCACACATGTCTCATTTCGATATTATTAAGGAGTTAAAGCAATTTACAAGGAGTTTAAATTTAAAATACTTTTTTGCACACCAAGGGCAGGCTCATGATAAATATGGTAGTCAGCAGTTTCATTTCAAGAAATCTGATTTTCAGCCTCCCTATAACAGTGTAGTTAAGACTTTTGAAAATTTAGTTATGCATGATATACAGCTTAATCAGTCACAGATTTTTGTTAAATTTACACATAATTTATCTAAGACTGAACATGCTGCTTTACATTCCTTAACCAGTAATGATAGTTATAGTGGGAGCTGATAAAGGGGGTGCTACAGTTATATGGGATAAGGATGAATACATCAGTGAAGCATTGAGACAGCTTAATGATAACATCTCATACATTAGATTACCTTTTGACCCCACCTTAGATTTCAAAAATACCATTGATAGATATCTCAATAGGGCTTTCAAAAGGGGGACTATTGATGATAGGTTATATAAACAACTGACAGTGGATATACCCAGACATCAATACTTTTATTTAGTCCCAAAAATCCACAAGACATTAATCAAACCACCAGGGAGGCCAATAGTGGCAGGACAGGGATCCTTAACTGAGCCACTTTCTGAATATCTGGAATTTAAATTAAAACCCCTATTACCAATGGTTAGGGCAAGAATCAAGGACAGTACAGAATTTTTAATACTGATGGATGATTTACAAGTTCCACAAGGAGCCCAGTTAGGAACACTTGATGTACAGTCGCTGTATACCAGCATTCCTCACCAAGGAGGGATCAGAGCCATACAATATTGGATGCAGAAGGCTGAAGTATATAATAAGGAAGAAATGGATTTTATACTCAATGTCCTTAGATTGGTTTTGGAGCATAATGTTTTTCAATTTCAAACAGATTGGTATCTGCAGAGTAAAGGTACAGCTATGGGGGCTACTTTTGCCCCCATATACGCTGACCTTTTTATGGGTTTTTTTGAAGTTGAACACATATATAAAACCACATTTCCATTTAATACACAATTGTTAATGTGGCACAGATACCTAGATGATTGTTGGGCAATTTGGAATGGTACTAGTTCAGAATGGGATCAGTTTGTACGATATCTTAATCATAATGAGTTTGGTATCCAATTCACAGGTAGATTGGATATGTTTACAGTGGACTTTTTAGATATTAATGTCACGAAGGTATTGGATGGTACCATTGTGACCACGCTGTATAGAAAACCTTTTTCTAAGAACTCATTTCTACATGCAAACAGTTGTCATCCTTCCCATGTCACCAAAAATATTCCAGCCTCACAATTTCTAAGAATTAAACGTATTTGCTCTAACACTGAGGATTTTGAGAGAGAAGCTATAGGCCTTAAACTCCGGGACAGGGGTTACCAGGCCCATATAGTTGATAAAGCCTATTTTAAAGGCAAACAACAAGATAGGACTATGCTCCTAGGTAAGACCAAAGATCCCATGAGGGAATCTCAGAATATTAGATTTATCACTACTTATGCTTCCAATACATTCAAAATTAGAGAAATTATATCTAAATATTGGCCGGTTCTTAACAGAGATCCTTTCTTTTCTAACGTGGTTACAGAAAATTGTCAATTTGGCTACCGAAGGGGCAAGACATTGGGCCAACATTTTTCTGGTTTTAAGAAACCAGTCCATGCCAGTACATCTAGTAGCATTGGAAGGCCTGGTAGTACATTTTGTGGCAATTGTAAGTTTTGTAAGGTGGTCTCTAGGACGGATTCCTTTTCATCAGTTAATACAAGCAAAGTCTATGAGATTAGACAACACATTAAATGTACTAGTTCATGGGTGATTTATATGGCCATTTGCCAATGCAGAGCCTTTTACATAGGACAGACCTTGTGTAGTCTAAAACAAAGGATAGCCCTGCATATAAGCGACATAAAATGCAGGCGGACCCGAAGTGCCCTTTTTAAACATACCCTGGTTCATTTAGGGTCCCATTTTGTATTTGTAGGGATAGATATGCTTACCTGTGTTACAACTTATGAACCTTTAAGGCACCAACTTCTAACAGAAAAAGAACGTAGCTGGATAGTTAACCTGGGAGCATTTTTTAAACCTGGGTTACATGACCATTGGTGAACTATGGGGTATAGGGTCTATTATTTACCTTCAGGCTATTTGTATACCAGACTTTTTTTGATAATTTTTTTTGATCATTTGCAAGTATGGTGTTTATTCAGCTTTCTTTTTTCTACATATGTACTAAGGTCTGGCAGTGGGGATGGATCATTTATTTACTTATTGACTTATTTATGTATTCATTCACCCACGGTTTCAGACTTTACATGACTATTTTTTACAATAGCTATATACAGATTATTGTTAAACAGATTTATTTTTATGGATAGATCCTTTTATGTATTTTTTGTATTTTTTTTGCATTTGACCAGGTGGGTTTGCCTATGATATGTGTGTTTGGGGAGTATAGTGGTGATTGTGTCACTTTAAGAATTTAAAACAGCACGTCTCCTATATATAGCATATGTTTACGCATTTCTGTACTCACTGATGACGTTCGTAGTAGCGAAACCGGTTTGGGGGATCGTGTAAGCAATAAAGCTTCTTTGTACTGCTGCCTATGTCTCCTGTGTTCGTGTGCTGGATAAGCTGTTTGGGTAACTATATATATATATATATATATATATATATATATATATATATATATATATATATATATTTTTTTTTTAGAAAATAAAGCAGATACACTCAAAAACACTTTAAATGCACAGAAAAGGATACTTATTGTTATATATCGCAGATCAGAGTTGTAGTCAATGCCCTTAGTAATAAAGTAGGAAGAAACACAAATACAGTAAAAGCAGATGAATAAAGTGCAATATATATATATATATATATATATATATATATATATATATATATATATATATAAAACGAACAAACTGATTTAAACAAGTTACCCAATTAACCAGAAAAAGAGCTCAAAACTGAGCCCAGTTCCAGCAGTCTTCAATCAGACAAGTTCTAACTGCACACCCCTGCTTACTAGGGTGCAGGGGAACCTTCTCCAAAAAAGATGGCCTGGATCAGTGCTCAAGTTATACAAACAAAGCTAGATTCAGCAGGCCTGAATCTGGTCTATACTACACCAACAAGTCACACCAATTTCAGAAAGAAACAGTTCAAATAAGCATGCACAATAAGCCTGTGACCAGAAATTCCCAGCTCAGAAGGGTAGAATCCAGCCTCTCCTCCCACAAGAGTGCACACCACAAACCTTCTTAATGTAGAATAACTGGCCTGAAGCCCAAGTGCTTAAGCCAGAACTAATACACTTTCAGAATAAGGTGAAGCATCATGTGCCAGGCTAATTGGTACAAAATGATGAAGGTAAGTGCCTTTTCTGTCTGTCAAACTATCTATCTATTTATTTCATCCCATTTGTTGACTGGGAATATCCCATCTAGAAGATTACCTTTTCAGTGAAGACCTGAGGGGAAAACAGTATACAGTGAACCACAGTCATGAAACAATCATTTGAACAACAATGTAAGAAAAATGTATTAAAGATATAAACTAGTATATATGGTATCAGCCTAAAAAACTGGGGTAGTAATATACAGTAAAGAAGTTTACAGCAATTGATAATATAAAACAGCAGAACAGCAAGTATGTTACATGAAATAAAATAACTCTGATACAACATGTATACAAGTGAAAAATATCAGACATGACAAAATGTGAGACAAAGCTGATAAACTCATACTGAGGGAAACATCATGAAGAAGATCACAGAAGTATTCCATTCCCAATGAGCAAGAATTAATATATTATACTAAGATTTGTGATTTGATAAAAATACTAGTCAGATACAATAGTTTGATGTAAATAAAATGCTAAGCTATCATGTTATTTATATTGTCATAAAATACTTCAGTTATGAATTGCTCAGTTTTGTTTGCTTCACCATTGTCTTCAGTGTTGTTAGAAAATGAAAATACCTCCACAGAAGAAACCCTGTGCGCTCGCTCTTTATTGAACCAATAAAAACTGAGCTTTAGTCTTCCATTACTTTTGATGAAAGCCTTCAAGAAGCTTTTTAGCTTTAGTAAAACATCTGAAATACACAATTTAATTAAAATTCAGATATTTCAATTCTATTACTTACATATTAAGGTAACAGAAATGCATTTTATGGATTCTTTTAAAGTTACAAAATACTTTAAAAGGTAAAATGCAAGTTAGTGGTCCCTTTAAATGTAAAACTGGACTCATATCAAATGGTAACGTCATGTAATACCTCATTATAAAAGAGAGATATCATTTTCAAAACATCTTTATTTGGATTTAATGTTAACATGACTTGGTACTTAAAATTCTTAATGTCCTTTTGATACAGAGATAAAATGCCTAGATACTGCATTTACTACATTTACATAAGATACAGCTCTTAGGTGTCTCTGTAATCTAGTTTTAAATGCAAATACAATGCTTCTGGTATAATGTATGTTACATGTGCAAATGATAATATGAACAATCATTTTTTCTCACAGATAGCAAATCTATTATTTATGTTTCAGTACAATTATTTATAATGTATTTTCATCCATTTATGAACTGACAGTTTGAAATATAAAATATGCATCTGTACATAGCTATATCTATATATGTCTGTGTGTGTGTGTGTGTGTGTGTGTGTGTGTGTGTGTGTGTGTGTGTGTGTCTGTGCGTGTGTGTGTGTGTGTGTGTGTGTGCGTGTGTGTGTGTGTGTGTGTGTGTGTATACATACATATATATATATATATATATATATATATATATATATATATATAAAATATAGATATATGGATATATATGTGTGTGTATATATGATACTTAAAAGTGTCACATGCAATGGAAAGAAAAATGTGTTTTACCTTTTCTGAAACCTAATGTTTACCAGCATGCCACTAAAGTATTTAGTCTTTAAAATGGGATCTCTGAAATTCGATTGCAACTCTTTCAAAAATGTTTTACAATTGGGTTCACCGAAAATTAGATGCCAGCTCTCAAAAAATGAACATTATCACTACAATAGTGCTTTCTGCAACAGAAATAATCAGCAATGGCCATGTTTCATATAATTTTATTTTTACTTCCATAGACAAAATGCAACTTATATTTTTGCCTGTTAGCACTTCTCAGGGAACTCCCTTAAAGTGGTAATAGCACATTGTTCTTATCTTCTTTTCTTAGAAAAAAAAGAGGAAATTAATGTAATAAATCAATTCCATCATTGTTAGCTGTAAGAAAAGGATTGTTAAGATGGGTGAGCAGGAAATTTAGATAATAGCTTTAGGTCCTGGGGATATTTATCGCTGATTATTACATTCTGGGAAACAATATGCACTTTTTTAAAGAATTATGTTTGTGGGCAAACTAATGTATGTGTAAATGATACAAATGTGAGCTGACCCAGTTGAAATATATTGCACTATATTGCGTATGTACTGTGACATATACATCCAGGCAATAAGTAAAAGATGCAGTATGCGAAACAATAGAAGTGTACTATATTAGGTGCAGGAGACCAGGAGTAAGGACTGCTGAGTGAAGAGCAAGATAAGATAAGCGACAGCCAGGGAGACAGTAAGGAGGTTAATTACACCTCTTAGGTTTATTACACATGGGGCTGTTAATGTGAATGACTGCAAATTGCTTTGAACAATCTTGTCTAGGAGAATGGAGTATTGATGCGCCCTTGTGACGTACCCAAAGACTCTAGGGGTCTAGCTCCTAAGACGTGAAGAGTAGGTCAGGAGGCCTGTATGAATTTGGAATGTTGGGGTATAAACAGCCCAACAAAGACAGAACAGTTATTGAGTAGAATCAAAAGAGAGAGGTTGGCTATAGTATGCCTACAAGAGATAACATTATCTAGTAGACAGAGAGAAAGAGATGAGGAAAATGCAAAAGAAAGGCTTTACATTGGAGGGAATAGATTGTCCTCCAGGATGAGGAAGAAAAGGGCACAATGTTGTACAGGACAGAGTGGGAGGACAGTGTAACAGGGATGAGTGGAAGACGGGTGGTGTTTACAGGTACATTTGAAGATGGGGGAGTGGTAGAAGAAGTTTATTATGGTCTGAACAAAGATGAAGTATAGGAAATGATAGGCTATGTGAAAACAGTAAAAAGGGTGATACAAAGATAAAATAAACTATGGCTAAACTGTTGAGTGCATGGAACTCCATGATCATGCTCAAATAATGGGAAAAAAGATAAACTTGTTAAGTGCTTATGTGGAGTGAAACCTGATAGTAACAGCTTTTAAGGGTGTATAACAAAGGTTTGCTCTTGAGGTGAATTTCTTGACATCCATTTCTCAAATACATAATAAACTTGTTATGACTGAAGATACAATCATAATCCTCTAGGATACTGGCAGGATACTTTAATGCAGTTTTAGAACCAGGTGTAGACTTGTTATGAGGGAAGGTAGGATTTAATGCACGAAGTCAGAAAAGTTGAAAGAAATTTATAAAATATCTAGGAGTGTTGGATGATGCATAGAGGGAAAATATGGAGGAAGAAACAGCTTATGATTAGCAGATGTGATGATAAATAGGCAAGTAAGTTGTACAGGATATTAGTGGTTGATCACATTTTATTGGAGGTGGAAACTATAGATAAATATGAAAGAGGAGCATTGGGATCATTCTATAATTGTAATGCTATGGAAAGGGGGAGGAGAAGGGATGGACTAGATAGGTGGGTCGGGAACCCAAGTAAATGGATAGGTTTAGATCAAGTAGAATGCTTAAAAAAGATGGCTAGGGAGGTATTTCAGAGGAATAACCCAGAAAAAAAGAAAGATAAAGGAATTAAAAGGGAAGGATATGATTAAGCCTGCATGCATGACAGAAGTGATGGGATACAGAAGTCATTAGAATAGATGACAAACACATTGGAAATAAGTAAGAGAGATGTGGCTGTGGCAGGAGAGATAAAGATAAATAAGGAGGAGAAAGCAAACAGAGGCAGAAAATAAGGATAAGATGGACATGGTAGGGGAGTTGTAACGGAAAGAGTTAGGAGAACAGACAAAGATGGAAATGGAATGGATGAAGGTAGATGGATAAATAAAGGGGAAACTGATGTAAAATTTTTAGTATTCAAACTCAAAAGTGCAATGAAAAAATATGGGTACTTGGAAATGAAGTGTAGGCATGTAAGAGAGTTACATGGAATATAGAAAACTGAGTAATTGTATATAAGAAGTGACTCAGGTGGCTGTGATTACTTTTGAAAAAGGAGAAAGGCCAGAACTTGACAGGAAGACAGAGAGAAGGAGTGATGCATAAAGAGGTAAGTGTGGGAGAGGTGGTAGTGGTAATTAAACACATGAACATTGATGAAGCAAGGCACCTAGATGGTTTTCTAACTGGCATGAGTGCTGATAGGAAAATATTTCACTGGATCAACAGAATAAGGGAAAAGTGTGTGTGTGTGTGTGGGGGGGGGGGGGTTGCCAGAATCAATGTAGCAGACAGAGGTGGTAGTATTGTATAAGAGGAAGGGGACAAATGAAACAATGATTTATAAACCAATATCTTTATGTAATAATGATAAGAAAATTATGGTTATATATATGCAACTACTGGGCAAATTATTACCAAAGTTACTAGGGAGAGAGTTGCAAGGAGTGGAGCTGAAATGTAGGCCAGTTAACCAATACTGGAGACTGTTGCTAAATTTCTTGAGGTGATATGAGAGGCAAAGATATGGGGGTGGGGGGTACTTTTAGATATCTAGGAGGCTTTTGATTCATTAAGCTGGGGCTTTGCCATTCTGATTTTGAAGCAAGTAATGGGAGAAGGAACGGCATTACAGAATATTAGAACATTATCTGAAAAAAAATGTCAAAGTTAGGTTTAATAGAGATCTGTCACATAAAAGAGTTTAACTAAAAGAACAACAAGGGATGGCCACTGTCTCTGGGGATTGTTAGTTTGCTCATGGAGAAACTGGTATGGTAAATAAATAGATTGATAGAAAGCTGGGAAGTGAGAAGTAAAAAGCAGAGTTTAAATTTGTTTGCAGTGGAATGTATGTTGTTATTGTGAGGTATGGTATGTTAATCACAGTATAACTGCTGGTGGAATCAGACAAGATGCAAGCAAGGTCACACCAATATTGGAGTTAGAAAATCAATCTTGTTTGTGACTGATGTAAGTCAAGCCCTAGATATGATTAAAGACTTGGGGACATGCTCAAGTCCAAGCACTCAACAAAGTGAAATAAATGCTAAGAGCAGCTCCAGTGTTGGCACACTATGATGTCACAGACCAACAACAGTGAGTGCAGATGCTACTAGCTATGACCTACATCCAGCATTAGATCAAATAATTAACTGAGTGCTACTTCCTGTTGCCTTTTGCTGCAGAATTTTTAACAATGCTGAAAAGAGATATTCACACAGAGAGGAAAAAGAGTGCTGTGCAAGTGCGTGAACATGTCACACATTCTCTAGATGCCTATTAAGGCCTGAGAGTTTCCAACTTTAGACCAAACACAAGCCACTGGTTCCACTAATCAATTCCTACAGCCTAGACAAAGTACAAGGCAGATGCCAAACACTGTTGATGAGACTGAGGAAGTTCAATGTCAGAACAATCCGTGTGCCTGGAAAACAGTTAATTGTTACCAATATTCTATCAAGAAATCCTAATATTTGTCCAATCATTATCCAACACAGAAGACATTGGTTTCTATGTACAGAGAATCATAACAACTAGACCAGTGACAACTAAAAACCTGGACAAGTTTAGGCAAGTTATCCAAAATGACTGAGACTTGCAAGATGTTATCAAACAAGTATGTGATCCATAGTCATTTTACCTGAAACAAACCAAACAACTTCTGCACAGCTAATGTGCAGTCAGAGTACAGTTATCATAATAAGACAGCTTGTTGTTATGTCAGGACAAAACTGTAGTACCATCATCTCAGTTAGCAGAAGACCTAAATCAAATACATGGAGGTCATTACCAAGGTCTCACTAGATGTTGAGAAAAAGCTGATATGTCAGTGTGATGGTCAAAAATCAACCAGGATTTTATAAAGAGCCAATTTGTCAGTTGTGTATTTTGCAAAAACAAAATGCAGATAGGAGAACCTTTAATACTAATAGTCTTACTACAAGCGTACTCGCAAAAGATATCAGCTCACTTGTGTGAGTATGAAGACATAAACTGCTTCACTGATGAGGACTATTACTCCCCTGTCATCAAAATAATCTATGTACCAGCCACAACAGGCTATTGGTTGCAGACAATGGTACGCAGCTTTATGTAAAATGTGTTCCAATCTTTAGCCAGAGCCATAGCTAGGCCATCTGATGCCATGAACTGTTCTGTCCCCCCAACCGAAACATGAACAAGAAAAAAAAAGTAAGCTGTCTACTACAACTGGAGCAAGTACTCTGCTAGAATTACTAGCACACAACACCTGCTGTAGCTGTAACAGTGACTGCAGTATTGACATTCATTTATAAATGAACACCTGTAGTACAATCTCACAGTAGCAGCACCTGCCAGTCACACTTGCTACACCTGGAGCTGCTGCTTCCTTTGCCTGGCCTATTTACAGTTTTAGCTTTACCTATACCTCCCAGCTGTCCAGAGTTTCATAGAATGCCCATATTTTGCCTCATAATTTTAGAATGCTCCTCATAAAACCTATGGTTTTCTGGCAAATCATTGGGGATTTAATTCACTAAACTGAGACAGACATTGGAGTTTCAGACTGCATATCCTTCTGAATGTATTATTCTAGCAACTTTCTTAGTTTATAAAAGCAATATTTAAAATCTGCCCGATTTTGGATCTTTGCCACCCACTCATTCTTTTTGTCTTTGTTCAGATTTCATACACTATGAGGTTGAGAGATATGGCTTTATCCATACTATGTCAAGTCCTCATCATCTAAAATCAAACGGTGAAAATGACAGAGCAGGGCAAGCAGCCAAAAATATATTGTGACAATCATATCCTCATAGAGCTATCATGGCATACTGAGCTACTCCACACATTTTACAACAGTAAGCCTTTCTCAGCTAATACTTGGAAGACAAACACAAAATGACACACTAATGCTAAAATTAAAACCTGAGCTGAACAGTATTTTGTATAAATGACAAAACAGCCAAAGCATTACATATGAAGTTTTACTACGGATGTCATTTTGAATATTCACTATCTAGAGTTCAACTAAGCCAATCTACCCATTTAAAATTAGAGGGGGAGAGAAAGTGGCATGCAGCAGGTATTGCAGTGCAGAACTAATGAACCTCAAGCAAACATGGTGCAAGCAAAAGATGGTACCATAGTTAGGTGAAACAGAAGACATATCCAAATGGTTCCTGATGAGTATTGACCTGAATGCAGTGCTCCTGACAGCCAGATGTATAATTTTCACCCGAGGAGAACCAGATCTATGTCCAACAAATCTGTTCCTGTATGGAAAGAGGAGCCTTCTTGTCCAAATATTCAAGGCAAGGGTAAAAGCTTGAGCTTGACTATCTGAAGTGACAGACTATGTGCTTTCCAGCTAAATCAATCAGCTGTTCCTGTACCGGAACTCCTTAACTCTGTTTGGTCTAGAAGGTGTAAAGTACCAGGCTTTGTTAGGAAATTCTGTTGTAAATATTTTCTTCCACATGTTCTGATCCTATACCTAGTTCCAGTTTTGAAGTATTCAAACAACTAGAAGTGGTTATGAAATCAAAGTACCAAATCACTTTTGAAGTTGTGAAAGAATAATAGAGACAGATAAGTAGCAATGCAGTTTATTGCTAGTAATATATTTTCAAATGTCTCATAAATAATTGTATTTGTTAACAATATGCATGTGCACAGTCATTTCAGATTCTTGACTGTAAGGTGTATTGCTGTGCACCTTTGTACTTCATAACTGGCATTGTTCCTGTTGAGCTGCCATGTTGTACAGAATAAAGTTTACATGTTTAACTAAAATGATGGCGCGGCCTAACATTTCTGAAAGTGTCAGTGAATACTACAGGCTAGCTATTGGTATGCAGCAAGATACATAGTTTGACCAGAAAAATGCCTGTTTTTAAACTTGTATTTTTCTGTGCATTGCCTCATACATGTAATTTACCATATGTAGATTAGCATTCTGCCTCTGACACTTTGGATTGCATATTCTAAGCGGACATTATTTAGTAAGCTCGAGCATTGTGAACTTAGTTTATAATGTTTGCTGGCCATTGGGACAAAAAACAACTTTTATTTCTTCGTGATCTAATATAATGGACTTTATTGACATTGGGAAAGTTCTATTTTTGGTAATCATAATTTGTATTGCACCATATTTCTTTTTAGTTTATCTGTTCAACTATACACGCTGTTATTTTTTATTATTTTTTTTTTATGTGGGCCATACTAATCGAATTTTTTGGAGGCTCTGGTTTGTGTGTATGCAGACCAAGTCAGTTTGAAATTTGTAAATATAATCAGTTTTTGTTTTTTTCTGACTTGGCGATTATATGCACAAGTTTACTATCCTTTTGATTAGAGCTTAGACATTCAGCGCTATAACATTTGAGCCAGTTTTGTGAATGGCCCTTGTTTTATGTGCTCTATTTGGAACTGTACCTTACTACAAATGTCAATTTAGGCCTGTCATGCTATTCTGAGTGAGACACAGCTATATTTAGCTGCCATTACTATCTCAAAGAAAGCTGCATTTTGGGCCTGTGTTACTATTGCTGAGCTGGATTTCATATTTATATTATTGTAGGACTACCTTTTGTCAAATCATCTCTGTGACACTGCAGTTTTTATGTTTTCCTAATATGTAATTTCTGGTTTATGGGCTATCTGTATGTTTGTTCCATATCAGCTGTGTAATATAAATGACTGAGAGGAGTCAACCGCCCTCCTACATGTGTGCACTGAGAAGCGTGGCCTATCTATTTCAGCTCTGCTATCAGCTGGCGACATACTTTCCTAGTAGACACGCTGTGCTCTGAATGCTTAATGCTGTTTGTTTGTCTTTTTGGCTTTTTCCCGGTAACGGGTCGCCACAGCGGAACTCCAGTCCACTAATGATTGGCAGTAGATTTTTACGAAACGCCGAGGTGCCAGCTCGATGCCCAACCTTCAACGAAGGTACACCCATTTATGCACGCATGTCTTTTGAACGCTACCCAACTGCGGGGGGGACATGCAGACTCCACACAGAAGCATAATATTGTACTAGCATGATAATATAAAGCACGCTAGAGTCTTACACCCACTTGCAAGTGTGCATAGAGAAGCATGGCCTAATGTCTTAGTAGTACTGTGGAAGCATGGAAATAGAGTTAAAACTGCTATCTTAGGGTATAGTTCAGATATCTTATCCACTCGCAAGTGTGCACAGAGAAGGTGGCCTAATAATCAGTGTGCTTGAATAAGAGCTGATGAGTAAGCAAGAAGGGAGGTGGAATTGCTATCCTCTTTAAAAGCACACCCAGCATAAAACCCCTACAAACCCCTTTACCTAAATTTCAAAATGCAAAAATCCTAGGCTCAGTCCTATTTATAAACAACACCAAAAAAATCAATATACTCTGCTGTTACATTCCCCCAGGAAATAACTTACCCACCACTAAAGAAATCCTACACTGGACAACAAATAATCTTTTACAGGAAACCATCCTACTAGGTGACCTAAATAATAACTGGTTAGCATGTAACTAACAACCCCACTAACCACATCAATCTCTTTGTTTTTTCCCAACTCATCCAAGAACCCACTAGAATAAATAAATAAAACAAAAAACAATCTATACTAGACTGGACGCTAGTCAATTGCCCCAAGCAAAACTACCAGACAGGATGCCTACCAGACACTCTAAATGACCATCTCCCTACAGTCCTCCTTCTAAAATGCACAAACGTAGCTTAGCCCATAGCTTTTAGACAAGTCAGAGATGACCGCAAACTAAATATACAGGATCTTAACTTCATTCTAAAACAATGTAACTGGGAACCACTTAAAACCCTAAGTTTAGACCAGGCCATCAACTACTTTAATAGCACTTTCATTAATGTCCTAAATTTAGTCGCACCGATTAGGAAAGTTAGAGTTAAGACAAACTACGCACTATGGCTAAGTAGGGACACAAGAGCCCTACTGAAGTCAAGAGACAAGGCTTGGAAAATGTGGAAAAGAGAAAACACTAGTCTATCCAAACAAAACTACCAACAACTCAGAAATCAGGCCAAGAAACAAACCAAATTGGATAAACAGAATTATTTCCTTGCTGCCCAAAATAATCACTCAAAAGACCCTCAAAAGGTTTGGCATACTATCAACTCACTGTTAAAACCAGGTAAAACCACCACTCCAACTCCCACCTCCACCAACAATATTAAAGACATAGCCTCTCAGTTTAATCAACACTTTACAGAATCTATCCTGACTTTATCCTCCCAACTGTCCAAAAACCAACTGTCCAAAAACAAACTTTCAGATAGAGCAACAAAATACCCATATAACATCCCCTCCTTTACTCTCTCATCTGTTCCTACCTCTACTATTAAAAAACTCCTCCTAAAACTGAAGACTACCACCCTTGCTGCAGACAATCTACCTGCTAACTTCCTAAAAGTAGCTTCTGAGTCCATATCTTACCCTGTATCTATCCTTATCAATAGCTCCATACAGGAAGCCTACATGCCTCAGCTATGGAAAGTATCATATATTATTCCACTTCACAAAGGTGGTAATTCCTATGATTTCTCTAATTATTGACCAATTGCAATTCTATCCCCTCTGTCTAAACTACTCAAAAAATGTATCTACTCTGAAGTAATGAATTTTCTAAACTCACACAATCTTCTCTCCTCCATACAACATGGCTTCTGGAAACACCATAGCACAACTACTGGTCTTCTCTCTTTTACTAACCTGGTAAACCAACACAGAAACAACAACTTTGTATCTGCTATATTTTTAGACCTCTCGAAAGCATTTGATATGGTCTCATACTCCCTACTTCTAGAGACCCTTGGCTCTCTAGCCTTTGCCCCTCCAACTATTGCCTGGTTTAAAAAGTATCTGTCAGACAGGCAGCAATCTGTCCAATGGCAAGGTATATTATCTCCTCTACTCCCAAAAAACATAGGTGTACCATAAGGCTCTATATTAGGGCCTCGTCTTTTCTCAATTTTCACTAACAGTCTTCATACCTCCACCCACCCTGCTACACTCATACAGTACTCAGATGATTCGACTCTTATCTGCTCTGCACCTTCACTTACCACGTTACAACTCACTCAGGATTCCTTTAGCTTAGTGGAAAGTTGGGTTACTCGGATCCAACTCGTCCTAAATCCCGGAAAAACTAAATTGGTTTTCACCCCCAGCAAATCTATTCCTACCTCTTTATCCTTCTCAATCACTTCCATAATTGGTACTATCGTCACCCCCTCTGATCACACCAAACTCCTGGGTGTAGAAATTGACAAAAACCTACAGTTTGATGTCTACATTTCACAAACCATCAAAAAAGGCCATAGAAAAATGGGAACACTGTACAACACAAAAACTTTCTCTCAAAACAAGTGAGAATCTCCCTATCCCAAACCCATCTATTGTCTACTCTAATGTATGTGGCACCAATCCTTACCCATATCAGAAAACATGATTTTGTTAGACTTGTGACATGTTGCAACAAAATTGTCAAGTTTGCTAATAACTGCACCTTCAGAACCCATTACTGTCAGGCTCTAAAGGAACTACAACGGCTATAATTTCCCCAACTACTCAATTGCCATCAACTAATCATTGCCTATAATATTGTGAGACATCCTGATAGAACCCCAGCACTAAGTCACCTACTCACGCCCTACAAATCAAATCCTCCCATTCGCTCCACTGACAAATCACTCCTTTGTGTATGTCTAAGGCTAACAACACTGCAGGTAAAGCACTATTCTCCCATAATGTAGCTAAACCCTGGGATAACCTTCCCCACTTTATCTTCTGCCTCCACTATTATGCTGTTCAAAAACTTACTTAAATTACACTTAATGAACTCCTGGCTATATCCATGCATTACCTAATCTTCACTGTTTCTACCACCCCAGATAGCTTCATATCTGATTACACCTACTGTAATTTTTCCACAGTATCAGGAATTATATTTTCTGTTCAAGTTTCTAATAGTTTTACCAGCTCATGCTAAACTTACACTAATTTGTTTCTATAAGTAGTCTCTGTCTGTCTCTATAGTCAGTTGCAATGCTTATCTAGTGTCAATTTCTGTTTCTGTATCGAAAGTTGTATTTTTTTATCTAGTGTCAAATTTTGTTTTTGTATCAAAAGTTGTATTTTTATCTATTGTCAATTTTTTGCTTCTGTATAGATGATCATATTGTTATCAGTTTGTTCAACTATTTTTTTTTTCTGTAGTGAATGTGGAGCTTTTCTCCCCGGGCCTCCACTGTAAATGGACATTTGTCCAGTCAGACTATCCCAGTAAACAAATGTAAAATAAATAAATAAAATAAAATTCACTTCATGTTGAAACTTTTGAGACAATTCTATATCAGCCAGCCCAATCACAATTCTGTCTCTAATTTGTTCATCTTCTGTGGAAGGATGTTTTTTTCATATATTAAATTCCTTTCTGTTCAAAGTATTTATTAAGTTGAATAATCACTCATTAATATGTAACATTCTGGCCCCTTCAGAATGAAAATGAATTGCATATTGCCTCATCCTCCTTTCACTGAATACAATATAACTGGTTTTCTCCTGAATCTTTATCCAGTTTCGTTGCCACTAAAAATTATGTGAACCACTTTCCACCAGCAGTCCAGCCAAATAGTTTTCTGGAGGCAAATGGTTCTATTGCAATGATTTTTGTCATTTTTATTTAAAATTCAGTTTTTCTGGTTGGTATAATATAATTTCAGTAAAATGAATATTTTGCAAGGTAAAACATTTTACTATTTGTAAAATGACTAATTCTTAGTTTGCAGATTCAGCTTCCCTAGAGTTGTTTGAGGTGAAATTGCTTGAGCATCAGTAGCACAAAGAAAAAAATGAAACCCACAACATCAAATGCTGTTTCCCATAGGAAATCATTGCTGGTGTGGTTTCAAAGTATGTGCTGGTAATGATTCTTCCTTTTTCGAATTGCTGTGACTGTGGCATTGATATATATATATATATATATATATATATATATATATATATATATATATCTACATAAACACAGTAAATAGTCCAACCAGTAAACAAATACGTCCAGGGAAAGCAAAATAAGATGTAACAAGAATAAAGCCACTGAAGGAAAATAATATCCACAAACAAAAATAGCGTATACTATTTTATTAGCCGCTTTCGTAAAATAACTTCATCAGAATAATTACAACAGTTCAACTGCCATCTTATATATCCAATACAAATCATGTGACCAGTTAATTAATTAAAATAGAATGCATTTTTTTAAAAAAACATTTCACTTTAAAAATTCTTTAAATAATCTAAATCATTCTATATAACCTAATGGAAGTGCGAGAAAATGGAATAGCCAACTTTATTTACATTCAGCCTACGTTGATTTAAATAACATTTTATATTTATAGTCTCATTAAGTCCAGGGGGGCTATCGGACTTTAACTTAATTTGCCAGTAGGTCTCTCGTTGAAGGAGAAAGTTCTTAAAATCTCCTTCCCTCAAATCTTTCCGTCCCACTTCTAGTATAGAAAATAAAAATTTTTTAAAAATTGAACAGTTCAAGGAATGCTTAAACAAAGCATTCCTTTCATCCTTAGACTTAATACTGTAAAGGTGTTCTCTAATACGTATCCGGAGCTCCCTTGTGGTCATCCCAATATAGAAAGCTTCACAAGCGGAGCACAGGGCGATATAAACAACACCCTTGGTTCCACAGTTAACATTACCAGGAACCTCTAAAGTTCTACTACTGGTACTAACAACAATGTAAGGTCCGGTGTGAATAAAACGGCAAAAATTGCAGCTGTTACACTGGAGCATTCCTCTTCTCTGGGTGATAGAGTTAACATCACGGTTCCCCCTTAACTCAAAAATTCTCCTTAAATTAAAACCGCTTTTGGAAATAAAAACTGGCTTCTCCCCCAATGACTCAAAAACATCCTTGTTACCTTTTATAATACCCCAGTTCCTCCTGATAATATTTTGTATCTCCCTATTGTCAGAACTTATTTCCAACGAACAAAACAAATTAATATCCCCTTCATTTGCAGACTTCCTCATACCAATGCTAACAGTCTCATTGTTCTGGAGATTTAACAAAGGGTAATATTTACTATCCCTTTGAGACCAAATTTCCTTCATAATTCTATCCAAATCATTTGAAATATAACCCCTATTAATAAAAAGGGATGAAATAAACAAAAACTCAACTTCCAAATCTAACTCCTTGGAGGTCATACGGCTTGCCCGTATATACTGCCCCCTTGGAATGTTATTGGTAATGGACTTAGGGTGACCACTTTTATAATGCAAATAACCGTTGTTAAAGGTTTTTTTGCGATAAATGGAACTGTGCAGTCTTTCTTCTGCATAATCCCAATATAGGGTCACATCTAGAAAGTTAACTCTATGTCCCTGGCAGCCTCTTGTAAATTTCAAATATTCAGAAAGTATGTTAATTTCCACAAAAACTTGGTCAATAGTGGTATGGTCCCCTTCAAGGATAAAAAACAAGTCGTCCATAAAACGACAATAAAAACAAATTTTAAATTTGTCGGTCAAGATGGGTATATATTGTTTCTCCCACCAGGTCATAACCAAATTGGCAAATGCCGGTGCCGCTGAGGAGCCCATGGCCACCCCTTTTTTCTGTCGGTAATATGTATTGCCAAATAGAAAAAAGTTGTTCTCCAGCGTAACCTCTAATAACCGACAAATGATAGAAATTATGTCATTGCCAAAATTTGGACAACTCGTGGACAAAAAACTCCGTATGGCCTCAACCCCCTCAAAATGAGGAATACATGTAAATAGGGAAATTACATCCAATGTAAACATAATTTTGGACTCGGGGTTATAACCTTGTGTACAAATGAAATCATTAATTCTCCTAAGAAAATGCCAGGAATCCTGAACAAAAGAAGGTTGGTTTGAAACCACTGGTCCAAGAACAGCATCCAGGACCAACGATATTCCCTCGGTAGCTGAATATGGGGCCGAAACAATCGGTCTAAAAGGTGGCCTATCAACAGACTTATGTACCTTGGGAATACCAAATAGTACACCTATCCTAGGGTTATTAATCTCACAAAATTCGTATAGTTCCAAAGAAATTTCCCCACTCATAAGGGCATCATATAAAAAGGACTGAATTAGACGATAACGCCGTTTAATCTCATATAAAGGGATGATTTCATATTCATCCTGGTTATTCAAAAGTTCAAGCATACCGTTTTCATACATTTCTTTCTTCATAATTACTATATTATTACCTTTGTCGCTTTTCATAAAACGAAATCTATCTGTCATTTTCCTTAAATTATTCAACGCTAATCTTTCATCATTTGTCAAATTGCCACCAGAATTACCATTATGACATAATAGGTTTTCAACATCCTTGATGCAAGTTTCTTCAAATACCCTTATAGTGTGGTGTAACTTTGGACAAAAAACAGAAGGTTTAACAAAAGTTTTCTGAGTTAAAGGAACTTCATTCATTAAAAAATGCAGATTTAACTTCCTAGAATATTTTTTAATGTCCACAACAGTTCTTACATAGTTGGCCCTATTGTCAGGAATGAAATTCAATCCCAACTTTAGCACAGCAAGTTCATCAGGATCAAAAGTATAACCTGATAAATTTATAATGCTAAAATGTTCCTTTGTAGGCTCTATGTCTCGTCCCCCGAAGACTGAGAACTCAAAAAAGTTCGACTTCTCGTTGAAACTGTCTTGGTCGCTACTTGATTTTTCCTAGTGGGTGCCGTAACTGTAGATAGCAAAGGCGCTGAATGTACTGAACCGGTCGCTAAAGAGGAACCAACAGTGTTGTTTTTATCTACTAACTCTGTGGACACCAACTGTGGAAAATTCTCCTCATTAACCAAAATGTTCAGTTCTCCCTGCCCCTTGTCCGGATCAATGTTATTACTAAAATGTGTCCTAGTTGCAACACAATTGCTCATGGTAGCTTTAAAACGAGCGTTTGATTCAAACCTTTTTGGAACATTATTGCCTGACCCACGGTCAGCACCTACTTGGTTCACACTGTTAAAATGATAATTATTGTCAATTATGTCCTGTTTTTGTCCTTTGTTGTTAGTCAATCTGTTAGATTTGTTAGGGATGCCAAAGTTGGTGTAAGCCGAATTGCTGTTGTATGCTTCAATGTCCCGTAACAGCTTGAGGTGCTTTCTATTCGTATTGTCTAATGAGAATTGTTCCGTTTCCTTTGAAACGGATTCAAAAAATTCACCAAACTTAACAGTCCCTAGGGACTGTTTAAAAAAGAATCTCCCTATCCCAAACCCATCTATTGTCTACTCTAATGTATGTGGCACCAATCCTTACCCATATCAGAAAACATGATTTTGTTAGACTTGTGACATGTTGCAACAAAATTGTCAAGTTTGCTAATAACTGCACCTTCAGAACCCATTACTGTCAGGCTCTAAAGGAACTACAACGGCTATAATTTCCCCAACTACTCAATTGCCATCAACTAATCATTGCCTATAATATTGTGAGACATCCTGATAGAACCCCAGCACTAAGTCACCTACTCACGCCCTACAAATCAAATCCTCCCATTCGCTCCACTGACAAATCACTCCTTTGTGTATGTCTAAGGCTAACAACACTGCAGGTAAAGCACTATTCTCCCATAATGTAGCTAAACCCTGGGATAACCTTCCCCCACTTTATCTTCTGCCTCCACTATTATGCTGTTCAAAAACTTACTTAAATTACACTTAATGAACTCCTGGCTATATCCATGCATTACCTAATCTTCACTGTTTCTACCACCCCAGATAGCTTCATATCTGATTACACCTACTGTAATTTTTCCACAGTATCAGGAATTATATTTTCTGTTCAAGTTTCTAATAGTTTTACCAGCTCATGCTAAACTTACACTAATTTGTTTCTATAAGTAGTCTCTGTCTGTCTCTATAGTCAGTTGCAATGCTTATCTAGTGTCAATTTCTGTTTCTGTATCGAAAGTTGTATTTTTTTATCTAGTGTCAAATTTTGTTTTTGTATCAAAAGTTGTATTTTTATCTATTGTCAATTTTTTGCTTCTGTATAGATGATCATATTGTTATCAGTTTGTTCAACTATTTTTTTTTTCTGTAGTGAATGTGGAGCTTTTCTCCCCGGGCCTCCACTGTAAATGGACATTTGTCCAGTCAGACTATCCCAGTAAACAAATGTAAAATAAATAAATAAAATAAAATTCACTTCATGTTGAAACTTTTGAGACAATTCTATATCAGCCAGCCCAATCACAATTCTGTCTCTAATTTGTTCATCTTCTGTGGAAGGATGTTTTTTTCATATATTAAATTCCTTTCTGTTCAAAGTATTTATTAAGTTGAATAATCACTCATTAATATGTAACATTCTGGCCCCTTCAGAATGAAAATGAATTGCATATTGCCTCATCCTCCTTTCACTGAATACAATATAACTGGTTTTCTCCTGAATCTTTATCCAGTTTCGTTGCCACTAAAAATTATGTGAACCACTTTCCACCAGCAGTCCAGCCAAATAGTTTTCTGGAGGCAAATGGTTCTATTGCAATGATTTTTGTCATTTTTATTTAAAATTCAGTTTTTCTGGTTGGTATAATATAATTTCAGTAAAATGAATATTTTGCAAGGTAAAACATTTTACTATTTGTAAAATGACTAATTCTTAGTTTGCAGATTCAGCTTCCCTAGAGTTGTTTGAGGTGAAATTGCTTGAGCATCAGTAGCACAAAGAAAAAAATGAAACCCACAACATCAAATGCTGTTTCCCATAGGAAATCATTGCTGGTGTGGTTTCAAAGTATGTGCTGGTAATGATTCTTCCTTTTTCGAATTGCTGTGACTGTGGCATTGATATATATATATATATATATATATATATATATATATATATATATATATCTACATACACATATATATATTTACATACACACGTTTGGTGGTTATAAAGAGCTTACCCCCCCTCACATCACCGGATGTATTTGGATCCCCACTGCTAAAAACAATTAAAGCTGATTTTTCTCGTCGGAGTTTTATTCATTTTTTTCAGTCTTTTTGCCTCTCCAGCATTCAAAATAAGGTGTTTCATAGAAGGACCAGAAAATGTACTTTGGGTTGGGTGGTGTGTTTTTTTTTTTTTTTTTTTTTTTGCAAATGATTTTGTACTTTAAGTTTTTTCATTATCAATCAGATCCTGGCTCCTATACCATGTCATGATACACACCACTCACTGTCTACCCAGTAATTATCGATGGCAGAGTCAAAAATGTCAGGACTCACCAACAGATTAGTCAAAAAAGTAACTTTTATCCTATACAAAATAGAAGCTAAATAGAAAATATAATAACACTTCAGTCAGCTTGAATATCTAGACACAGTCACAAAAAAGCAATCAATTATAGGATACATATACTTTTAGAGTGACAATAATATTGAAGTGGCAATAATTATTGTACATATTCACAGCACTCTATTTGATTTGCTTTACTTATCAGCCTATTTATAATGCAGATATAATGTATCTGAGTGCTGCTCAGACCTCTGATTAGCCAAAATCCTCACACTTATAACAAGCATCCCCAGAACCAGGTAATCTAATCTAAAAAGTAGACTGGAAGTCTTGCTGCCTTAAACATTTTGATTTTTTTTTTTTTGCATATTGCATCAGTCTTTTCTGACAAACTTTGCTTTAAACATTCTAAAACAATATTCTTATAGTCATATGATTTTTTAGAAATCATTTTATGCAGCTTTCTATTTTGATGCTATAAATAATTTCTGTGAACAACAGAACTAAAACAAGGCTTGGTTAGTTAAAATATAATATCTATACCTCACATTTGTATGCTAAAGAATATCATTATAATGACAGTTTTGCAGAAACATTTTCTATATGGATAACTGAGTGCAAGTAACATTATAGCATAAATTCTCCCTAAAATCTACATATCTTCTTAAAATTCTATTAAACTTTCTATCAGTATATTTCAAACTATCAGGCTTTGTGTCAGGTTTACTGTAGGGCTCATAAGTATAGGCACAGTCATGATTATATGTTACAGTTCAGTGATATTTTTCTTTTGTTAAATTAACTATATTCTGTCATAAGCTTTTTTTCTGAAATGGTAACCGCAGAGCACATTATATCGCACTCTGGGAAGAAATATGTTTTTGGAACATGGTTACAAGCATAATTATTTACTAACAAACTTATTGCAGAAGTCCATAACAAGAGAGATATGGTAGTTATAAAGCTATTTTAGATAACTTACGAAATGATTAATCTGTAACAAAGAAAGTGTGCACTTTCCCTATTGCTCCCTCTTTGGATAGCAAAGAAATGAAGGAAATTATAATAACAGTGGGAAAAAGTGACTTGGGAAACATAAATTTGACTAAGGTTATTGGCAATTTACTTATTTTTATTAAGAAAACATGGATCAACATTAAATCTATCTTTAAGACCAGGAAGACTGTAAAAAAGAGGAGCTATGCATATTTATTTTCCAGGCAATTCTATATCAGCTAGCCCAATCGCAATTCTTCCTCTGATTTCTTCATTTTCTGTGTCAAAGAACATCATGCCATATCATCAGTAATATTCTTTTTCTTCTTTTTATTTTTTATTTGCTTTTAAAACAATAAATAAACAAATCAATTATAAAACACACAAATAGATATTTACATAGGTCCACAGCTGATCAATACATCAAAGTTATATATCAGCAATTAATATTTTTCAAAGAAGTCTTTAAGTTTATGCCAAGATTCATAATAATGTGTAATATTAGAAATTCTCATTTTTATAGTATGCAATTCATTACTGCAAACAATTTTTGCCATACTAATAAATTCAACACTAGAGGGGAAACTTTACTTTTCCAATTTTTAGTAATTACTTTTCTGGTTATAGCAAGAATAGACCAAAGAACAGGCACATGGGTTTTTGGAATTATTTCAGGAACTGGAACATCAAATAAAGCTAAAGGATTAACAATATTGCATCTATTTGACCATAGAGCATGAATAAAGTTATTGATTTCTTTCCTAAAAGGGGAAATGACTTCACATTTATAAACCATATGCATCTAATCAGCTATTATTTCAGAATAACATCTCCAGCATTTAATTCTGTTTGATTTGTACACAATTGTAATTTTGTTAGGTATGACTAAAGCTCTGTGCAAAAAATTCCAAGTGTAATTTTTTTCAATATAATGAAGATGAAGTTTTATCTGTAAATTTTAATATTAATTTATTGTATTCTTCACATAAGTCTTCATTATTAATTTTTGAGGAGTAGTTCCAATAGGAATTGTGTAAATATGTAAAATCTAACTTAAAAATTTTATAAATTTGTGGCAAATATGATTTATTTTTTATTGCATTATTATTGATATTTATTAAGAGTTTCAATAAATTGGGGAACAATTTATCTAGGTTAAATTTCTTATTTACCTCTGTGTTCTCAAAGTCTCTAAATATTTGTAAGATTAACCAATTCTCAGAATCTTGATTGTATTTGGACCTTAAATTTTCAACAGGGTATATATATCAGTACCATTTAAGAATTGATGCCAATAAACTAAATTGCTTTGTTGACTCAGTACTGGCATTTTGTTGAAGCTATGAGTTTCTAAGCAGTTATTTGTATATGCAATTGAAAACATAGAAAATATTAAGTTTTTAATACAGTGGTTAGAATATGTGAACTTTTGGAAAGAGGTAATAATGCTATTTAAATAAGGAATTTGTAATGAGGGTGTAATGTCATTTACACAAAAATCTTTTACTAACCAGGTAAAACTATTAGCTACTATTTGTTTATGACTGGATGCAATATATTTATTATTTACTAATAATATATCTTGATATATTTGTTTTTATTTTGAATCATAAAATGAATTTATCCATGATGTTATAACTTTTACAATTGTTGAAGTAACATACTATTGAATATCAGGGAATCCTGTTCCAGCATTATCCCAACTATTTCTGTGCCAATCAAAGGAAACTCTTGGTTTGCTAGGATGCCAAAAGATTAGGTAGAATATTATTTATCTTCTTTAGCAATTTTATTAGAAGAGATAGTACAAAAGATTGTAAGACAAACAATATTTTAGGGAAAATTACTATCTTAATAAGCATTAATCGTTCTTCCATGGTAAAGAAGAATTTATTCCAATGTGTGACTGAACTTAAACTTTTATCAACAACGTGTTGAAAGTTAATATCATTTATTTACTATTAGACATAATGTTTATACCAAGGTATTTAATTTGATTGCTATTCCAACCGAAGTTAGAATTTTTTGCATCATTTTTTGAAAATGGTTCATATATATATATATATATATATATATATATATATATATATATATATATATAAAATATATATAAATATAATATAATAATATAAATGATACCTAACATAAGTTTCATCATAATAATGATTAACTTTTAATAAGATGAATAGTTTAACATTTTAAGCTTGAGGTGAAATTAAGTGGCTTCAATTCCATATGTAACTAAAAGAATCAAACTGTAACATTTTAAAAAGGGAACAAGTGAACATTTGAAGTAAGGAAAAAAGACAGAAATGATTTACTTTGTAAAATATTCAAGTACTTATTTACATTAATAAAAATTCATAACCATGGAAATATTGATTTTCATTTGTCCTTCAGTTTTTTACTGTTTTTGTCTTTTATTAACCAACCATCTCTTGCTGCATTTCACTCCAAAGAAGTTGATAGTTTCCAGTCCATTTCTTCTGTTTTTTCTATGATTTACTTCTCTGTATAAAGTCCATTGCATCTTCCAAGGTGTTAAAATTGTCTTTCCTTCTGGAAGCTGAATCCTTATTTTTTGCTGAAAACAAGATTTGTGTTTTAATATTGTTTTTCTTTAAACTTTTAAGAAGTGACACACATGCTTTTCTCTTGGACATCACTAATATAGAATAGTCATTGTCAAATCTTATAGTATTTCCTTTAATTGTAACTGGATATTTAGTCCATGCTGATTTTAAGACTAAATTATTATCTCGATTTGAGAAAAATCTTACAATTGCCAACGTTGGTGAAGGTGCTTTTTTTAAGATATGTTAGAAAGTGATTTATGTGCCCTTTTGATGCCAAAGGAAAATGCTTCATGCTGGTTCAAAGTTTTAAGCAGCCAGGTATTAAGAAATTGAATCATACTGTTTCCTCTTCTTTTTCAGGAATCTCATAAATACTGATGTTATTCCTTCTACATCTGTTCTCTACGTCTTCTGTTTTATCCTGGAATAAGTAGCTTTGCTTCAAAAGAAATTCAGTGTTATTTTTATTTTCATGTGATTTGTGATGATTGTTGTTTAAGAGATTCACTCAGCACGTCAATTTATTTTTTACATTCCTCTTTAAAATTGTTCATTTTTCTTTCTAATTTATTTATCTTTACAGATAACTCACTGATATTACTTATTATAGCCTATATGTCTTTTTTCGTAGTACTGTCCTATACACTGGGGTTAGAGTGGCTCATTCTGAGACAACTAGTTCTTTCTAGCTTTCTTGACAGGAAAAAGCAAATAAAAGAGTTTCAAACTTGTTATATTTGTAGTAAATTATTCAGAAGATGTTCAACTATAAATCCACCAAGTTTTGAAATGTTCTCTTGAGCTTTTCAGTAAAAATCCTGTCAGAGATGTTAAGATGAAGTAGAGCTAAACAACAGTACTGTTAACTGCTCACCATCTTGGACATCCCCATTAGTAATATTATCACTATCCATACTCAGTCATTTTGCTTGTGATTCTTACAGAGTTGTATATTTGGCATTGCACTCGTCCTGATAGTGTTTCTATATGGGGATGAACACAAGGAAACTAGGAGCCACAATACTTGGCCAATAGAAATAACAACAAGAAAAATGCTTTACATAAGAGCAGTTTTGTTTGTCAGAAGGAAGTCTGTATTTAAACGTTGAACCAGAGGAGGTGACTTCAAATTTTATTTGAAAAGGAGCTTCAGTCTCAACAAAGTTTTCAGGCTGATAGAGCTCCTGGCCACAACAAAAGTATAAGTATTATCAGTATTTTAAGACTGTGACTTCTAACTTATTTTTTATCTGCTTCTGAAATCTGGATTAGTTAATTGTTAAACAGCCATTTTTTGTATTTACATATTATTTTTCAACTCATATATTTTTAATATATCATGATTAATTTTGTAATATATAGTATTTTTTCTTCACACCTTACTGTTGTTTGAAAATGACATCAGTCTTTGACAAATAAAGGCAGTTTTGATTATTTATGTATTTATTTTTTATGGATTATTGGTATAAGTCTTTGATAAAGTTTTTTGTAGTCACATTACTTGCTGGTATAAATGCACATGCCTGCAACTTTGACACTTTTGTTTGATGAAATCTGTATTGCTATAGACAGCAGCATTAATAGTTGTTTTATTTATTTGTTCTTCATCAGTAATATTTAACTCCATTGAGCAATGTCAACTGTAGTTCATTTGTTTAATAATTCACAATCCTACAACACAAATTCCAAAGGCTCGTACAATTAATGAACACGTTAGTATGATTACTTTCACAGGGGAAGGAGCATCCAAAGGCCAGAGCAATACATTCACTGCAAGTATCAAACTCAGATTATTTAAAAGGCAGTTCTTGTATCTACAGAGTGCCAGAAGGACCTCCACATATCTCACACATTCCTAAAGTTATCAACACCTGAAATTATTAATTTCATATAAAGGAAGCTGTTGCCAAAATGAATGTACAAGCATCAGTAAATTAACAAAAAACAAACACAACTAATACCACAAACTTATTGATGGACTAAAGAAAGTTAAATCTTGAATGACTTTTGCAAGTGATACTAACAGACTATTAAAGGTGTTTCTACACAAAACTTATTCTCCTAGATATATACACAGTTCAGTGAGGTTTCTTGTACTGATAGAAAAAGGCCTAATAAATCTTTTAATTAAGCTTTATCTTATAGTATTGATTCTCATTCTGTTAAACACATTTTATTTAAGAGATGGAAAGGTCACCCTAATGTTATTTAAATTGCTCATTCATTACAGGATTATGTAACTAAAAGGGTCCTCAATTTAAAAAGTATTCTTGAAAGAAACAAAATAAATATTTTTGGAGATTTATTCCTAATTTCAGAAACCTGTTGGTACCCTTCCTTGCAGAATTTGTAAACAATGGCAATAAATATGCAGTGGTTCATCTTGTTCAAGTAAAATGTAATAAGGTAATGACAGTAATTATGACAAACACCTGGCCTTTCAACAATTTTTGTGTTGTGTCAGTCTTGCAAAGCATTTCATGTGGGAAAACCTTAAGATGACTAAATTAAGGAATTTATTGGCATTCTAATGACACTAAAACAAAACAAAAAAAGGAATAATTATTTGTAAAGGCATTCTAGTGTACACTATTCTTTCAGATTTTTTTTAAATTAAACAGTCTTCTGATGAATATAATGATCAGAGATTGTGGTTGTTTATTGGAAGCTAAAGAAGCAGAAGAACAAACTAGGCTGAATGTTATAATATTACCTGGAAGAAATAACTCTGTTTCTTTGATTGTTTTTAAAGTTGAAAGCAGCTAAGATTTCATATTGCTAAAGTAGATTAAAGTATTCTTTTATATTTTTATATTTATATTTGCATTTGCTATTTTATTTATGTGGTTATATTTTTAATCATTTAAAGCCTTTCATTTTTAATTGGTTTTGATTTTAGTCACGTCCTGTGATTGCTTGTTGATGTATTCAAAGTGTGTTATCAGAGTGTTTTTGTTTTGAAGAAATGTATTAATACGACTAAAAACTCAACATTTAAGTTTTTTTAATCAAGGTTTTCAACCATGGGGTTAACTGTATTTGTTAATTTCATTTGAACTTTGCTGTGTTATACACTTTCATTTTCCTGTATTTTCACAGTTTCACACCCTCAGCTGTAAGATATTTTGAGTCACAGGTGACTTTAACACAGACTTCATTTTGAATGGAGACTTGTGTAGTTCATCATTGTTAATCCTTTTTTCCACAACAGGAACATTATTCTTTGAAAATCTCACATCAGACGCTCATGCTTGTTTAGGCTGAGTAGGAACTTCCACAATTTGTGGCCTTATCACCCCTCTGCCAGAAAGATGTCATCAAGATAATGCAAATATGATATTCCTTGGAATATGTAGTGTACTGCATTCTTGCCAAATAGTTTCCAAATATGCCATTTCAAAAACAAGCTGCTTGTACGGCAGCAATCTGTGTATTACAAGTGAAAAGCTTCATAGAATATTCTTTAATTTCCTTTGCAGGAAAGAGTACGCAGGGTGAGTCTTTGTGCAATGCTATTGCATTATTAATGGTGTAACTGTATCTTATGTCTGTAGCTGTGGAAAATGTAAAGTGCATAAAACTGAGTCTGTGACTACTTCAAACTCTCCAGAAAATAATACACATCTCATGATTTCTTCTCTTTACGAAAGGTATTAAGAGCATGGCCTGCTCAGTCTGTTTCATTTTTTTCAAATATTTTTTGTACTTTTAAGCCTTTGCAGTTCTCGTTCAACTTTAGACCTCATTGTTTATGTCTCCGTATGAGTACCATAATACTGTCAGTTGACATTTTTTATGTTATCTCTGTCATAGCCTTTATACTGCCAACTACCAGATGTCATTTTGCATGCTAGCTTGGTCCTAGCCTTTGCTCTTTTGTTTGGTGAAAGCTTTTGTGCATGTCAAAACTGTGATACTTTATCTGCTGTGGCCCATTCATTATCATTTTGTAATGCCTTGATTGTATACACATTTGATTCAATTTTCTAAATCTAATTTTTGACAAATAGCATCCTGCTTTGTATAGTACATACAAATTAAAATTTAGCATTATTAAATGGTGCTTTTAGTTCTGTGAGTTATCTGATATTTAAGTACACAATTTGAAATTGTCGACCTGATGCATGCAACAGCAACTTGAACTCTTAAATACTGATTTTTTTTGTAACACTGCAACCTGAAATATAGTTGTTTTTGACTTAAACTGCATTTTATCACTTTTTTATATTTTAAACAAGATTATTATATTTATTATTATTGTTATTATTATCTGGCAGATAATACCTATTTGTAGTTTGTATATCTTTTTTCAGAGAAACACTGATTCTTTTATGCATATACATCTAAAATGCAACTGTCTGTGGAAGTATTTTTCTTTGTATGTCTTATTTATCATATCATTGCAACGCAATAAAGCAGTTCTCTCTAACTTGGCTTTATTTGAACTTCTGTTGCTGCAGTTTGAGTTACTGATGTGGCAGTATTAATAGCTTTTTTATGATATCATATAAATTCCTGTATATAAGATCACATGTGGTACTTTAAAATGATATACGCATTCCTCTTGGAAGTACTGATTCTTGTCAGTGCTTTTAAGTGTAGTGCAGGTATCTTACACCTACTACATCTATTCCTAAAAAACAAGCATCAGTTGTGTTTATGATTGCTAATCTATCATTTTTAAATGAAATGTAATGTAATATAACACATTCCTTTCATTGAACAGTCATTTAAAACACATCCTATCTAATACATGCATTTCCTTATTGTTTTCTTACCTGAAGCTTCCTCTAACATATTGCCCTTTCTCCTAAATACTAGTTGTTGGTAGTTCAGCTTTCACACAGTACTTCACTACAAATTATTAAATGTCAGACTTACACTCTGCTTCACCTCATATACCATTATAGCCTACTGCTGTAAACAAACCTTTCAAATGACCAAGTATATATTGCTAAGTATATCTGCTGTTACAGAATAAATAGTTTGCCAATTCTCAGTCATAGTATATATATATATATATATATATATATATATATATATATATATATATATATATATATGTCTTTTTCCCTCAGTGAGAAATATGAATCTTATGAATCTCTATTCTGTTTTTACCATAAATATTCAACACTGTAAACATCTTCATCTCCTTCACTTAGCATTTCACATATTATTTTACTTTTATATTGTTTACTTTTTAGTTTTTTATCTGTCAGAATTCTATAGTCAGTTTCATGTCAATTAAATTAATACCTCAAATGTGACTTCCCATAGCAAAAGGCACTTACTTTTATTAATGCTTCATCTTTCTGTAATGTCTTTTATTTTGTGCTGACTATATATCTTGTACACTACTAAAAATGTCATCACTGAACCTGCTGAGCAAACAGTTTTTGTTAGTCATATTATCACTCCTATCATTCTTTATCCACCAATTCTTACTAACTCCCTGCTAATAAACAAAAGCACTTCCTATATATATATATATATATATATATATATATATATATATATATATATATATATATATATATATATATATATATATATATATATATACTTCTTTCATCTGTTCAGCTTTATTTACTAATTTATATGTAGGTGGTTCTTGGTCAGCCACAATGTTATCACAATTCTCATTAATGTACATGTGACTGCAGAAAATAATTTAATACAATTGCAATCAGGCATGGCTAGTTATAAATTGGAAGAGTGTAAAAAGAGTTATGATTTGTAAATGATAATGAAACACGTGGGTCATATATTATAGATAGGAGAGACTATAAAGGCAAATGATGAAACAATCTTATTTGTGCCCCTTAGAAACAGGCTGGTTAAGGTTTTGAATATGGCAGATGTTGTTGATATATATGCAGGAGAATAAATAGCCAAAATCAGTTATCAGTAGGTCTGATTTTGGTAATTTGAATGTGAAGAAGTTTCTATCTGAAGAATCCAATATAAATCTTACCAACAGGGCACCTATAATTTATGTTTGCAGAGTTGGGGGGGGGTCTTTGGAATGATACTCTGGAGCTAAGATAAGAAGCAAATAGAGATCACACTCACACATACTGAACACACTGAAAGTGCCAGTATCATTATGATAGTAACCAAACCTAATAAAATCAGAACCTATATAGACCTACAGTCCAAATAAAGGGATAATCAGCCAGATGGAGACCACTAAACAAAAAAGTGAAGCACAAAATAGTCACAGGGGCTTTAAACTACCTCAGTCAAACTTTTATGGAAAAAAGTAGAAGGCAGAGTTCTGAAGTTCATCTCTTATTTAATTAATCTAACAAAGAATATCACAACATACCTTTTTATAATAGTCATATGACCCAAGAGTAGAGCGTCATGCCAAAAAAATGCAAAACAGCTTAAAATTAAAGATAAAACAAACACTCTCCCCTCTCCCTATCTCTTTCTCTCTCTCTCTCTCTCTCCCCTCTCTATATATATATATATATATATATATATATATATATATATATATATATATACATAGAACATCATAATATATTTTTTTTCCATTTTAAAACTGGTTTGGTACAATAAGTTGTATTTAGACCTTGAGACTTACCTGCAGGAATGTATTTTATCCATTTATAGTCTATAAGTTCTGTGAAATCAATAACATCACCCTCTCTCAAATCAGTATATATAAGCTGAATAACTTTACAAATAGATTCATGATATTTCCCTTCACTAGATTGTGCTTATATAGTGCACTAGTGTTTGCTTCCCTGTGTATGTCAGGTATTTATGCTCACATATCCTTCAATTTTCTGTTGGCTTCACCAACATGAATTCAAGTGCATTTTATATAGGTAGCCATATATTTTTATTTATTTATTTATTTATTTTAAATTTGATTACTGGGCAAGTCCGATTGGGATAAGACCCATTTTCAGAGGAGGCTAAGGAAGAAAAGCTCCACATACAGAGATTATACAAAAACTTGTACAATAAATTATACAAAAAATATACAAGACATACAGAACACCAGGAATTACTTTCTATGCTATTATAGCTGACATTTGTATAATACAATCATCTGTTATAATTCCTTATTGTAGTATTGGCATTGTAGTTTCTCAAACTAAGCTGAAGAAAGGTTTGTAGGGGAGAAATTGGATAGAAAAAGATGAGGTTAGAGATTATCTAGACATGAGAGAGAGCATAGATTATGAGGTGGTCAGGAAAGAAGAAAAAGTGTAACCAGAAGCTATTAAAACTAGTTAGCCTGGAGTAGTACAGGAGCAAAGCCAGGTGTCATTAAGATAATTTTAAGAATATTTTTGAATTGGTTGATATTTGCGGTGGTTCTGATGCTGTGAGGTAGTGAAATCCACCTTGTTGTTATATGATGAGAAAATGGCCAGTCTCCTACCGTATTAGTGGAGTTGAACACTTGTAGTAGAGATTTATTTCTTGAGCGAAGACTTCAATTTGTGGTATAAAGCTGGAGAATATTTAGAAGAGCAGGGTTTTTCAGGTTGATATACTAGTTTGTGTGCTAAGGTTAATTGGTTATAGGATAGAGGTTGTGGGAGTTCTAGCCATGAGAGCTTTTGAAGGAGTGGCAGTCATGGGTATGATATGGGGAATCAGTTGCAAATTTAGTTATTTTATTGCAGCATGTTTCGAGTTTAATTAAATCTGTCTTTTTAAGGTTGGTGAGAATTAGGGAAGCCTACATAATTGCTGATAAAAAATGGGTTCTAGCAATGACAACCCTAGAGGTGTTAGTAAGATATTTTTTATTTCTATAAAGAGTACCCATTTTTTGTGAACTTTCTTAATTGTTTGTGGTATATGTAGGTCAAATCTTAGGTTGTTATCTATTATTACACCTAGTAGTTTTGTTTGTGAATCAGAAGCAGCATTAATTTTAGTATTATTCTTAGCTGTAATGTAGAAGATGCTGGGGGGAAGAGAATCTTGTGGGTTGGAAGATCATGAGTTTTGGTTTATTGGGGTTGAGTATGAGTTGATGGTTAGAGAGCCATAGCTTGGTATCTGGGAATGATTTTTGGGTTATATCATGGAGGTGTTGCAGGTTATTAGTGGCACATATTAGTGTTATGTTATCTGCATATTGGATAGTTGAAGCCAGTTGGGTATCACTATGGAGGCTGTTTGTAAAAATAGTGAAGAGCAGAAGCTCAAGGACTGAGCCTTGAGGTACTCCTAGTGTGACAGGAAGAGAGGGGATAGGACATTAAGCCATTTTACAGATTGTTGATGGCCCTGTAGATAGCTTCAGAACCACTGAAGTGCAGAGGGGCTGAGGTTCAATTTGGAAAGTGTATTTAATATTTTGGGGTGGGAGGCTGTATCAAAGGCCTTGGACATGTCTAAAAAGACCACACAGACTATTTTACCATTATTTCTGAGTTGGTTGATGGTATTGGTGAAACTGAGGAGTGCAGTTTTGGTACTATGATGGGCCCTAAAACCATGTTGACATGTTGCTGGCATGTTGTTGAAGGTAAGATAATGAACCAGTTGGGAGTGGATACATCTTTTGAGGAGTTTAGATAGTGGAGAGAGAATAGCGATCAGTCTGTAGTTGGTCAGCTCTGTGGAAATTCCTCCTTTGTGTAAGAGGATAATGTATGCAATTTTCCATATTGCTGGGACATGTTGTTCGGCTATGGACCTATTAATAAGGATTGACACTGGATAAGATATGGCTTCAGTTGCTAGTTTTAAATATTTGACTGGTAACTTGTCAGCTGCTATTAAAGAGGGTTTGAGCTTTTTCAATAGTGTCTTAATGGTAGCTGTAATGCCCGTGCCCTGGCCCAGGAATCAAGGAGCCTCAATCCTCACCACTAACACTAGAGAGGGCATCTCATATATGAGGAAAGGATAACAAATACACACAGTAAAGTGCAATTTCCCTTAAGAGCACACAGAGATCACAGTCAGTCCGAGGCTGTTCGCTCTCTTGCTCCCCAGGTGCCCAATAAGACTCCCCATTGGCACAGCTATAGGGTCCAGATCTAAGCCTAGTGGGCAAGCTAAAACCTCTAACACCCTCTCTGTCCAACCAGTGCTTCATGTCCCTGCCCAAGTAACTGATACACACACACATGCACTTTGAGATAAGAGTTTATAC
Organism: Protopterus annectens; assembly: GCF_019279795.1. Taxonomy (NCBI): domain Eukaryota; kingdom Metazoa; phylum Chordata; order Ceratodontiformes; family Protopteridae; genus Protopterus; species Protopterus annectens. The sequence goes on from NC_056741.1 coordinate 1,085,988,198, forward strand.
AACCACACAGACACTCCTGGGGAAGGCTGGCACAGGTTCTCCAGCTGTGCCCCTTTCTTTGAGACTATACAGTAGTACCAGCTGCCACCACCCACTAATATTTATCAGCTACTCAAAGGTCCTAAAAAGGGTGTCCAATTATTACTGTGCAATATTATTATCCAATTGGTAGATGTGACTAAACAGTCGCAAGGTTTATTAGAGTGACTTGGTACAGGATCCTTATATACATGCAATGCACTCTAGAGCTTAATGTATCTCTACACAAACCAGCCACAGTTAAAAGGTTTTAAAATATTTAATAATAAATAATTAAAACCACAAGACAATACTTTATACTACACAGTCAGTGCTAGTCAATAGTTCAGAGATCACACAGAAATACTTAAAATAATTTTGTAGTGCAGCTCTGGCATCACAGAAAAACACTTAGTATAATCTTTATAGCTTCTAGCTATCTGCAAGAAAACACACTTCTAAAATAACTTGCTTATGTAGAGCATAAGGCAATGCTGAGTTGGATGTTCAAGACAAAAATGCTTCATAATCTCTGGTTCTCACTGTTTAAATTGAACCTTCAGTTCTGATAAAACATTACATCATTTCACACTTTCCTGGTGTTCCCAGGCTGATAAAAACTGCATTTACATTCTTTTATACTTAGAGCAATAAAGGACATTCCACATGTACATTCTGGTCATTAACTTTAGCCTTAAAACAATAGGCAGGAAGCCTTCATCTAGCCGGACTGGAGTCGACTTTTTTGTAACAGCATTTTTTTTCATTTAATGCAACAAGCCTGTGATTCACATTCATATTTACAAATGATAGAATTCTGTATAAAATTCTATCTGGCTAGGCAAGCAGTCTTCACCCATCTCTACCACTCTTCACATCCCCCCACCCCCCGGAGAACTCAAGCTAGTTTTTCAAGTGACCCTTGAGAAATGCCACTTTAGAGGGTTAGGTCTATCTGAGTGTATCTCACCCCATTCCCTGTCTTGAGAGCCCATCTGCATTGGCATTGCTAACCCTACTGTGGTGCTGCACTGACATATCATATGCTTGAAACCCCAGGCTCCATCTTAGCAACTTGGCATTTTGCTGGCTGGCTCTGTTTAACCGTGTTAGGGGGTTGTGATCTGTCATAACAGTGAATTTCCGTCCATACAGATAAGGCTGAAGTTTCTGCAGTGCTCTGGCCAGGAATGGCTGTAGATGGCAATATCATCTAGGTAAGCAAGGACAAACCCTCCTGCTCCTGCTAGGATATGATCTACCAGCCTCTGGAAAGTTGCTGGGGCATTCTTCATCCCAAAGGGCATCTTTGTGAACTCATACAAGCCAAAAGGAATCACAAAGGCTGACTTCTCTCTAGCACTGGGAGTCAAGGGCACCTGCCAGTAACCCTTGGTAAGATCAATGGTTGCAAGATAATTAGCCCCACCCTGCTGCTCCAGGGCTTCATCTGCACTAAGCATAGGGGTAAGCATCCGACACTGTGTGACTATTTAATTTCCTATAGTCCACACAGAACCTGGTGCTGCCATCCTTCTTTGGCACCAGCACCACTGGTGGGGGCCGAGGGACTGTTGGACTCTTGAATTACCCCTAGTTCCAACATCTCCTGTACCTCCTCCCTCAGGCTCTGTCTGACTCTCTCAGGCACGCTATAAGGGGCCTGCCTAATAGGCCTTTGGGGTCCTGTATCCACCTGGTGCTACACTGTGTGGGTGTACCCTGCTTTCCCAGTGAACACGTTCCCAAATTCCAGCAACACTGCTTGGATTTCTTGAACCTGGGTAGGAGATAGCTGCTGGGACATTGCTACTCCTTCCACTGAGGTGTCAGCCCAAGCCTCACTGAGGAAGTCAGTCCCCAGATCTCCCTCAGACTCCTCCTACAATCCACTGCAAATATTCAGCACAAGGGCCTCCCTATCATGGTAAGGTTTCATCATGTTAACGTGGTACAATTTGTGCCCCTGCCATTTGCCTAGCAGTTCCACCATGTAGTTAACATCACTTACCTTTCTTACCACCTTGTAGGGACCCTCCCAAGCTACTTGCAGCTTGTTGTGCCTAACAGGAATGAGAACCATTACCTACTACCCCACAGCATACTCTCTAGCTCCAGCATTCCTGTCATACCACACCTTTTTCTGTTGTTGGGCTTTTGCCAGGTTCTCTTGGGCTGAGCCCCTGAGTTCCCTGAGCCTTGTCTTGAAGTTTAGGACGTATGCCACAACAGACTCCTTATGAGACTCGTACTCACCTTCCCACTCATCTCGAATTAAATCTAGAGTTCCTCTCACCCTATGTCCATACAGCAATCCAAAGGATGAAAAACCTGTGGATTCCTGGGGAACCTTTCTGTAAGCAAACAACAGATGGGGCAAATGTTTGTCCCATTCCCTCTTAAACTGATCTGCAAATGCTGATAGCATGGATTTGTTTGTAGAGTTTAACCTCTCAACAAGACCATTAGTCTGGGGATGGTAGGGGGTGGTCTTCATGTGCTTCACCCCACAGGACTTCCACAGACAGGCCAGCAGGACTGACATGAAGTTGGCACCTCTGTCAGTCGGTATTTCTTTTGGGAAACCTACCCTGCTGAAAATCACTAACAAAGCATTTGCCACCATCTCTGCCTCAATGGAGTACAAAGCCAGTGCCTCAGGGTATTGTGCAGCATAACCCACTACCACTAGGATATACTTTTTCCCTGTGGAACTTGGGGTACTCAGAGGACCCACAATATCCATAGCTACCCTCTGAAATGGCTCCTCAATCACAGGCAAAGGCATCAAAGGAGCTCTCATCTTGTCTCCTGCCTTGCCTATCTTTTGGCACTGCTCACAGGTCCTGCAGTACCCTGTTACATCTCTAGAAATTCAAGGCCAAAAGATATTTTGCATAATATTCCTCTTTGTATGTTTTATTCCCATATTATCTGCAAAGGGAATATCATGGGCTATGGCTAGACACGCCAGATGGTAGGCTCTAGGCACTACCAACTGCTGTACTCTGCCACCTTCTAGCCATCCCTCAGGGATCCACTCTCTGTATAGTAACCCTTTGTCCCAGCATACAGATTTCCCCTTTCCTTGAGTATCAGGTGCCTCCCTAGCTACCTGCCACAGGCCTTGCAATGTAGGTTCTGAGAGCTGAGCCTGTCTCAACTCCCTCCTTGTAACCCTTCCCAGCTCCCCTTCCACAGGAAGTCTGGCATCCTCTGACAGTGGTGCCTCCCTGTCAGCCTGGGTACTACTACTCACCTCTACCTTTGCAGTCACTCTGTCCAAGGGAACATCAGTACCCACAAGCAGCTGTAGCTCACCTTCAGTCTCACTGCTACAGAGTAGCTCCCTCCCTGAAGTAACCACCTCAGCAGTCCTGGCTGCAAGTAAGTAGTCTGCCTGGGTCTCCCCAAGGCTACCAGACCCACATGCTTGCCGCCTAGCTTCACTGCATGTAACTGCATAAGCACATGCTACTGCCTCATCCAAATCCTTCCCTATCAGGACATCTGCAGGATGGTAGTTTAGTACTCCTGTTGTCTCAAGACAACCTACTATTGGCATTCTGTCTTTCCTACTTACTGGCTTCCTCACCTTTGGTTCCCCACCTTGCCTCTGTGGCCACCTGTATGCCACATAGCCCCACTGGTTGCATTCAAAACATTTAACCCTTGCTCCTGGACATGTACCTGGACTAGTGGTTTCCCCTGCTACTGGCAGATTCTGTTGTGGCAGTCTGTGCTGCCCATCATGGGTTCCTTTAGACCCATGAGCAGTACTGGGGTTCCCCTTCATGTGCAGGGCTGCCCTGCTTGCCAGGTATAGGTCTCCCTTCTTCCCCAGCTCATCTGAAGTAGCATATTGCCTCTTACCAGATCCTCATGTCCTCAGGCAAAGTGATAAGGGTTTGTTCCCTCACTAAAAGGTCTGCCAGCCCTTTATAAGTGGTGACCTGACATCCACTCACCTACCTATGGAAATAAGTGCTCAATTCAGCAACATATTCACACACACTTTCATCTGCCTTGCATCTATGCTCACGAAACATTTTCCTATACGTTTCAGGTGTTAGCTTAAACGGTTCTAACAGACAATTTTTTACAGCAGTATAATCAAAAAATGCAACTTCAGACATTTTGGACAGAACAGTTACAGCTTTACCATGGAGTAAGGGGGTCAGGAACTGTCCCCAGAGCCCTTGGTCAACTTCATACTGTTTACATACCCTCTCAAACATATGAATGAAACTATCAAAATTATCTCCCTCTTTAAATTGTGGAAGACATTTACTGACCTTTTGTGCTTCTGGGGTCCAGTTACTCCCTTCCCCATTACCTCCATGACTCTGGGGAAGAGCCAGCATCTCCTTCTCATGCTGCCTCTGCCTCTCTTGCTCCTCAGCTTGCAGACATAAGAGTTTGTCATTCTCCTCAGCCTGCAAATGTCGCAGTCTCTTATTTGCTTCTAATACCACATGCCTGACATCCAACTCAAATCTCTTTAGCTCAAGCTGATTTTTACATCCTCTGCAGAAAGGTTGAGCTGTCCATTCTCCGAGGGAGTTATATCTCCACTGTCAGTCTGATCGTCCTCCTGGTTGCTGTTTTCTGATAGAGCTGTAACCAAGGCTACAATCAGGTCTGCCTTAGTCAGGTTTCCATTTACTAATCCCCTAGCCTGGCACATCTCCGCCAGCTGGATCCTTGTCAGCTTTCCATACTCCTCAGCTGACATGCTGCCTGCTCACCCTGACTAACTAAGCTAACAAAAGAAATAAAACAATTGTGATCTGAACTCTGAGTATTCACTGCATGGCTGTTTTAGAGTACAAAACACCTTCAAAGCTCACTGTACACAAGCTACAGGATTCACTCTACCCACACCAATACAAGCCAGTTAGTATTTGCCAACTAATTAATATGTGATGTGGATATCCCACCTCTGACAAACAATTAATATGTGAGGATATCCCAACCACTGCCACCAATTAATATGTGATGTGGATATCTCAACCACTGCCACCAATTAATATGTGGATATTCCAGCTACTGCCACCAATTAATATGTGATGCCTGTGTCCTAGTGCAGCAATAAAGGAGCCTCAATCCTCACCACTAACACTAGAGAGGGCATCTTATATATGAGAAAAGAATAACAAACACATACAGTAAAGTGCAATTTCCCTTAAGAGCACACAGAGATCACAGTCAGTCCTGGGCTGGTTGCTCCCTTGCTCCTCAGGTCCCCAATAAGACTCCCCACTGACACAGCTATAAAATCCAGATCTCAGCCTAGTGGTCAAGCTAAAATCTCTAGCACCCTGTCTGTCCAACCAGTGCCTCATGACCCTGCCCAAGTAGTTGATATACACACACACACACACACACATGCACTTTGAGATAAAAGTTTATACAACCACACAAACACTCCTGGGAAAGGCTGGCACAGGTTGTCCAGCTGTGCCCCTTTCTCCCAGACTATACGGTAGTACCAGCTGCCACCACCCACTAATATTTATCAGCTACTCAAAGGCCCTTATAAGGGTGTCCAATTATTACTGTGCAATATTATTATCCAATTGGTAGATGTGACTAAACAGTCTCAAGGCTTATTAGAGTGACTTGGTACAGGATCCTTATATACATGCAATGTACTATAGAGCTTAACTTATCTCTACACAAACCAGCCACAGTTAAAAGGTTTTAAAATATTTAATAAATAAAACCACAAGACAATACATTCTTCTATACAGTCGGTGCAAGTCAAGAGTTCAGAGATCACACAGAAATACTTAAAATAATTCAGTAGTACAGTTCTGACATCACAGAAAAACACTTAGTCTAATATTTATAGCTTCTAGCTATCTACAAGAAAACACACTTCTAAAATAACTTACTTACATAGAGCATAAGGCAATGCTGAGTTGGATGTTCAAGACAAAAATGCTTCATAATCTCTGGTTCTCACTGTTTAAATTGAAACTGCAGTTCTGATAAAACATTACATCATTTCACACTTTACTGGTGTTCCCAGGCTGACAGAAACTACATTTACATTCTTTTACACTTAGAGCAATAAAGGACATTCCACATGTAAATTCTGGTCATTAACTTTAGCCTTAAAACAATAGGCAGGAAGCCTTCATCTAGCCAGACTGGAGCCGACTTTAGATCAAAGGGTCACAACATGCTTCTACTCTGTCAGCAGACAGCACTGTTGCCACATTTTTGTAACAGCATTTTTTCATTTAAGGCAACAAGCCTGTGATTCGCCTTCATATTTACAAATGATAGAATTCTGTACCAAATTCTATCTGGCTAGGCTGGCAGCCTTCACCCATCACTACCAGTCTTCACAGTAGCTGTGGGAACAGGCTGAAAGGAAAAGGAGTTGGAGTTAATAATGAGAGGTTTGGAGGCTAGTGATAGTTCTGTGGATTTACTTTTAATTAGAGATAGTACAGAAGATAGGTATAATAAAAGGTCAATTCATGCGTATCTCCAGGAAGTTTTCTAATGACCAGGATTTTGTAAAAGAAAGTAATATTTTAACTAAGATGTTCCTGGAGAGGGATTATCCTAGAAAAGTTATAAACAAGGTATTCAACTTATTTCTAATGGTAGAACTACTAGGTATAGACCCATTTTTGTGGTAAAACCTATAGAACCTAGAATTCAGGTTGAGGACAAATTTTCAAATGATGAATACAACAAGGACCCAGGATTTGAGAAAGCATTTGTAACAGATTTTAATGGTGACTCGTGGTTAGTAGGAAATATAATGAAAAAATAATGGCAGAGATTTTCTAAACTGTTGGATTTAGGGGGTATTTTTTATACGCCATTTAGGATTAGTTATAGTTGGGAAACTAATATAAAAGAACTTTTGGGACGTTCCAAGCCAAAGGATGTCAATACCAGTAAGTTGGGTACATTTAAGTGGGGTTCTTACCCACAATGTAGGTTTATTGTTAGCAGAGATAGTATACTACTGGATGCAAGGGATACTTGCTTAACAAGTGGTGCCTGCAGTACATGTGAATCCAGTGGTTTAGTATATATAGGTTTATGTAATAAATGTACTGCTTTCTACGTGGGCAAAACAGAGAAGAAGTTAAAGAAAAGAATTTACGAACACACTTATGACATTCGTACTAAAATACTGTGAGTGTATTATATAAACACCCCCATACTTGTTCTGACAGTAAGTTTTCTTTTTTTGTTTTGGAACAGAAGCAACAGATTTAAGGGGAGGCCCTTGGGATACCTGGATAGAATATAGGGAGGTATATTGGCAGGTTTTATTGGAAGCCAATAAACTCCCAGGCATAAATGATATTTCTTTGGCACCTGTTTTGAAATTGAAAGCAGCAAGGCTGTAACATTGTGATGTCTTTATTACTGTATTTTACCACTAGATGCTAAATGGTTATTAAGAGTTTTTAACTTTTTATTTATTAATCCATATGTTATTGTTTTTATTCATATTATAGAAACAATTTTCTAATGTGTTAGTATATATATATATATATATATATATATATATATATATATATATATATATATATATATATATGTTTTATATGTGTGTTTTTTTTTTTTAGAACTTTAAAGTTGTTATATTTGTGCTATACACGCTGGTTTTTCATGGCTAATTTCTTTCTAATTGGTTTCTTTTTACCATTGGTGGGGTATTAGTTTTAGGGAGTATATATGTTAATATACGATGCTTCACTTCCAATCTGCATTTGATTAAGTCAAACTGATGAAAATGCAAGGAATTGTTTTTGGCATTTATGTTTTTCCTGGATGTGTGTCCAACTTCTGTGTTACTGAATAAATTGGATTTTCTGAACTGCTGGAAGTCTTTTTGTGACTTTTGTTTCGGTTTTGAGTTTTGTACTTTGGCACTTGCTTCCTTTCATTTTTGGTTCTGTGGAACTACTTTTAATTAGAGATAATACACTTTCAGTGAAACATTTATTGAATACTTCTGCAATGGTGGTAGTAGAGTGTGACAAGTTGGGAGAAGGGGTATTGGAATATCTTGGGTGGAGAATTGCATTTATGGTATTCCCACATTTTGGGGGGGTTATGCTGATGTTTATATTGCACGTTATAGCAGATATTCTTTTTATCTAGGCTGATTTGGTGTTTAACCTTGTTTCTAATTTGTTGGAATGCGATGAAGTTGATTTGGGTTTTACAGGTGAGCGATATTTGCCAAGCTTTGTCTCTTTTCCTAAGGAGCATTCTAGTATCATTAGTTAGCCATGGTGTGTATGTTGGCTTTAATACAAATTGACCTGGGGGGCCAATTTGCTTAGAATTTCAAGGAAGGTACTATTAAAGTAATCTACTGCAGCATCAAGGGGAGTGTTTGCTAATAGGGACCAGTTAAATTTTTTAGGGTATTGATTAGGTCTTGGGGTCAAAGTTTTTTTTACTATGGATTTGCTGAAGGAAGGGAGTTTTACAGTACTGATGGGGTTTTTTTCAATAAATAGGACTGCATAAGGCCACTAACCCTATCAGGTAAGCAGCCACTAATCTGATAATTCTGATGTTTGTTGGCTAGTGTCTAATCCAGTATAGACCAAAGGTTGGAGTTTTTAATCTATCCATGTAGGAGGTTGAATAATTTGTATGAAGCCATAGAGGGTGATGTGATTACTAGGATTAAGTGAATTACAAGTTGTCCAGTCTATATTAAAGTCATCATAATGACAGTTTCCTGGGCTATGGAATTTGATAGAGACTGGATGATGTGCTCTATAGTGGAGATGCTATTTCCGGGTGGAGCATAGATAGCTATAATGGATATGAATTTGTTTTGGTTAAGTTGAAGTTTAGTAGGTAGGATTGCTAAGTTTTTGAGGTAGTCTATGTTAAGGCTTTGTAGTAAAAGTGTGAGACTACTGTTAAATAAGATGGTTACCCCTCCACCTCCTTTTACCTTCCTGTCTGCTCTAATAATGTTATAACTAGGTGGTGTCATTTTGTTGACAGTAATGTATGCTTTTAACCAGGTTTCCATTAAAACAGCAATATCAAGGTTATAATGGGATAGGGTGGCATGTAATTATTGAACTTTGTTAGCTATGCTTCACAGGTTTAGATTTAGCATTAGTATTTCAGAGCCTTTTTATGAGAGATTGGTTATATCTTGTATTTGAGGGAGTGGTAAGGAGGTATTCTGGGGCCTGGATTTGGGTCAATGTCTCCACTTATAATAAGTTTGGTAGCCATGGTTACTAGTTTCGGGACAAATGTTGATAGATGCTTATTAAACTTAAAAATGGTATTTTTATGGGTTTGGTTTAATATGGTGAAGTCTGCATGAGGTGTGATAGAGTTCTGTCATATTTAAGATGGATGGAGATATTAAGATGGAGTAATCAGTCAAGTGTGGAGAAAAGGTAGATGTAGTTTGTGAAAACTGTGAGGGGAGACTATTTGTGAATGGTAGTTTAAGTGAGCAGCAGTTGTTAGCACAGCTAGTAATATACAATGTATTGATAGCATTTTGTAATGTTAAAAAGGGTAGGGATTGGTTAAAGGATAATATATGTGTGGTAATGGATGAGTGTTGTTAATGTTAGTGTGGAAATGTGAGCTACTTTATAACTGAAAATTGTATAGGTGGTGATTGGTAGATAAGTGTGAGTGGGCGTGGTTAGGTTTAGAATAAATCCAAGTGATTTGGGGGCAGGAGATGGGGACAGGGTAGGGGAGTGGAGTGAAGCTCGAGCAGTCAGGGCAGAACAGAGTGGGCAGAGCCATGTTCATTGACTGCATAGCAAGGAACAATCAGTCACTTAGACTACCAGATACCGTGAAAAGTATCTATGCAGCTGACAATTTTGTAGAGTAGGAATTCTTAGAGAAATAGAAACCTTATACCAGGAGTGAGCATGGAGTGGGAGAAATATGGGCAAGTGTACTGGGGAAGAAGAAGACTTAGCAAAACAATGATTCCAAACTAGAAAGTATTGGGTTTAGAGATATCTCTGGTTGCGGGGGGGGGGGGTATTTGCATGAAATAATGCATTCTTAGTGCATATAGCATTGCAGAACTGACAATTATAACATAGTACAGTACCAGCAGTGTTATGTTGTACTGATGTTTTGTTGTTAGCATTTTTATAACAAAGCTGCAATTTAAGATTCATTTTTGTATTAAAAAACATGTAATTCAGGTAACAAACTAGGTACAGACCATTTTTGAAATTATATTCTTAATATGTAGAGTCCATCAGTTGTATTTCATAACATGCATAATTGATTACAATCAATGCTGCCTTTGTTAATTATTTCTTTAAAAATCAGAAAAAATGTTTTCCAATGCTATCACATTCAAACAACACTCTTATATTGTTGAGAACCAGTGCTGAGTCCTTGTAGCCTCTCTGCATCACTATATAAGCTACTTGGACATAGTATCATAGTATTCAAATCATCTAAATAAATCATATTTTACTATTCGTATGGCTGTATCTCAGAAATTGCTTACACAATTATACTACTAAAATTATACACACACACACACACACACACACACACACACACACACACACACACACACACACACACACACACACACACACCCACACACCTTCAAGATATGAATAAATCCATGACAAAGTGGCCTTTATAACAACAGTAAAAGAAATAGTTGTAATGATGTCAAGGTTGAATATTTTCAGCTCTAGATGCAAATCATAGCTTTTGGCAAATTAAGCTTGATGGGCAAAGTTCCAGTCTGTACCTTTAGGATGCACTCAGACGATACATTCTTTTCTATATGACATCTGAGATCTCATCAGCTCTAGAGGTATTCCAAAGGGCAGTGGCCCACATGCTGGAAAGAATAGAAAGGAAAATTGACATTATTGATGACATTCTGATCTGGGTCAGACTTAGGCAGGGCATAACTATAGACTGAGAACATTGTTAGAAAGGCTGCATCATTACAGTATCAAACTGAATCCTATAAAGTGTCAGATTGGAGTCCATTCTATCAGATATATGGGCAATACATTAACCAAAGCAGGAATAAGACCTGACCCAAAGAAAGTGTAAACTATAGTGTGATGGGATAGCTGGAGGGTACGTCACCGGAGGTGATTTGGTCCATATTCACAACCAGCATGCCTCAACTGTTCCTGCTCATACAGATGTTCTTGTAAAATAATTCTGAGTGGTGATAGGATCAAGAATGTGATGTACTGAAACTCTAAAAGAAACAGTAAGAGAGACTCCCACACTGGGATACTATGAGAGAAAGAGAGATATGGATCATGCAAGTTGATCTAGTCAATCTGGGCTTAGAGTTAGGAGTCATTCTTTTATAGGATGGCCAACCAGTAGCATGAGGATAGATGCCTAGATGAGATATTTGCAGAATGTAAAAGTGTTCACTTGCATTGTACATTACTGAAAAAGTACAAATATATTTATGAGAGGTCTGTAAACATAGAAACACACCACAATCATTTGCAAAGCATTTCCTAATGCTGCAGCACAGAGCCCATTCCATCTTCAGCAGATGACACTGAGTCTTCAGTGTTTTTCCAAAAAAGTACAAACCTGGCACAGACATGCATGAAGCAAATGATCTCAGAAGGGCATATCTCAAGGAAACCAGTGACTGAGATAGTAATCTATGCTTGATCTGGTATCCACATGCCTGTCCTTCATGAAGGAAAGATACTGATAAACCAAATAATGCACTAAAGGGGACCCAGTGATGCAGTAGTTAAAGATGGCAGTGCTAAATAGCTTGACCATGGAACAAAAGAGAGTACCCTCATTAATTCGGCCTTATTGCCATTGCCTATATATAATAAGATTTAAACAAGGGCTGCTGTTTAAACCAAAGTAATGATGCCTAAACTGTTCAGAAAGTTGATGCCTCAATTGACTGAAAGGCACCTTTGGAATTATCAAATCCAAAGAACTGGTCTGTTGTGTTTTATTTTTGCATGTAATATTCACTGAAATGATGCAATTAGCCAAGTCTTGCTAGAAATGCAATCAGAATAGAAGGGAGCAGCATAAATGGGATAAGCTGTCATATGAAGCTCCAGAAAGATCTTGCTGTAAGGGTACACTACATTTATTTCAGCTTCAGGAGTTCCAGTACTTACTGGTTGCAGACTATTATTCCAAGTATGCTGAGACAGTCAAATTCACTGAGATTTTATCAAAGGTTGTCATCCCAATTTGAAAAGGACATTTTACATATTACAGTATACCAGAATACATGGTGTTATATACTGGACTGTATTTTCAAATTCAAGAGTTTGTCAGCTTTGGCACTGCTTGGGAGTCTACCCAGGTTATATCAAGACCCATGAATTTATGGTCTAATTAACTATACAAAAACAACGAAAAATCACAGAAACGCCAGTAATTTATTGAAGCTTTCGGGCTCTCAACCCTTCATCAGCATACACAATACCAAATACTTTACATTTAAATAGAGGTAACAGTTAAGAACACATGACAAAACCAGCCAATAAAATTCACTCAATTAAATTCAAAAAACAATTGATTATTGAGAGAAATCATAAAAAACCATTAAAAATGTGAAGAATAATACCATAACAGTTTATAACATACAGATGTTAAAAGGTACCTTAAACCTGACAGAATTGACTTTAACAAACGATCATTACATGTTATTAAGCAAGGGACTTAAATTCATCCCCTTTGCTTCTGGAAATGTTGTGGATGCTATTATTGATCTTAAATTATTTGCTAGAAATCTTATGCTAAAGCTGATTTTTGGGAACTCTGTAACTAATTGTTCGCGATGTAAAAAGTCTAGTTTATTCATCCCCCAGTTAGCACCCGTTATTTTAGCTTTCACAAATATTGTGGAAATTGAACTAAGATCTTTATTTTCACAAAGATGTCAACCTGTTAAAAATTATAATTTAACATACTGTGAATATAAGGCACTTAATGATTTGAAAAGGAATAACAATATAATTATTAAACAAGCTGATAAGGGAGGGGCAAATGTCCTTATGGACAGGAAGTACTACACAAGAAAGTTTAATAGTTTTCTTTCTGACACTAGCACCTTTGAAAAGATAACTCAGCTTGATATAAAGAGTCATGTAACTAAGGTGAATATGGCTATTTATGATATGCAACTAAACAACGAAATTTCGATAGACCTGTTTAATTACTTCTCTACTCCCTGTCCCAAGGTTCCTCTAATATATGGAATACCTAAGCTCCACAAATCCCTCTATGACCCTCCACTGAGACCCATAGTCTCAGGTAAGGGATGGATAACTGAACCTATATCCAAATATCTACAAACAGTATTGGCTGTTATGTTAGCCAAATGTGAAAGCATAATAAAAGATAGTGTACACTTTTTGGAAAAACTAAGTATATGGTATAATAATGCTTCTAGTAGTTACATCTTTGTTACTTTGGATATAGAATCCCTGTTCACCGTTATACCTATTGACTATGGTGTAGAAGCAATAAGGAAACTTCTGTTTAGTGCTTGACTAAATTACCTTGTGAGGTTGAGAATATTTGCTCACTTTTATATTTAACACTGTCAAACAATATTTTTATCTTTGATGACGTCCCCTATAAGCAATTAACAGGTGTTGCTATGGGGACGTCAGTTGCTAATACTTTTGCTAACCTGGTATTATATAATTGGGAGAAAGAGTATATACTGGAGTCTAAAAACGTATTATGTAAATACGTAAAAAGTTATGTTAGATTTGTGGACGATTGTTTTTTCATATGGGAAGGTACAACAGGAGAATTGGATGAGTTTGTTAGATATATTAACAGTACAACAAGCTTTTTTAAGTTCAAAATGTGTTTTTCATCAAATGAAATGGTATTTTTAGATGTTATGTTATACAAGCAAGATGAAACAATACAAACTAGGGTGCATAAGAAGGATGTTCATACAATAAGATATTTGCAAAGCTCTAGTATGCACCATACATGTATTCAAAGGTATTATGAAGTCTCAATTTATAAGACTGAGCAGACTAACTACGGATGAACAAGTTTATAAAGAAGAAGTAGAAGTAATGAAAACAGAATTTAAGAAAAGTGGATATGTGGAGTACATTATCAATACCAATATTGAACTAGTAACACAGGGTAGAAAAAGGAATATAAACCAATATTTTTAAGAGATAAGGCAAATAATAGCGATGAGCTATACACCCCTACACATAGAGATAATGTATTGTTGAGGTATGTGACTACGACTCTGCCCACACTAAACAGATAAGCAAAATAATTGAAAAGAACTGGCCAATTTTGATGGCTATGCCAGAACTAAGGGAGTTAGCAGGTATCAAACCACGATTTGCTTATAGAAATCACCAGGCTTTAAAGAGCATGTTATGCTACAAGGATTTTGTAAAGCAACCAGTTTCAACACCTAAGATGCAAGGTACACTGAAATGTTATAACTGTACATGTTGTTGTGATATTTTAACAGCAGATTCTTACTTTAAGCACCCTGTTACCTTTAAGCTGTTTCATTTTAACTGTACTGCGAACTGCAATACTACGAAGTTAGTGTATCTCGCTACGTGCATGGTATGTGATGCCTTTTATGTAGGCAAGACTATGCGAAGACTTAAAGATAGCATTATAGAACACAAGTCTGAAATTAACAGACAGGTACAGACTAATGCCTTATTTAAGCATATATCACAACATAGCAAGCACAGCTTTAAGTTTAGATGTATTGAGGCTGTACAAGTGGGTATGAGGGGTGGTGATATCAATATTTTTTTAGAAATAAAGGAACTAGAGTGGATAATACGGTTGCATGCAGATACCGCTCCTGGTTTAAATAACGCCATTAGTATAAAACCTATTTTATTAAGACAACAGATGGCTAATTTATAACACATAATAGTTGTATATAGATAAAATTAATAAATAGGCTATTAAGGATATGTAATGTTTTAACTTGTTATAAACTGTTATGGTATTATTCTTCACATTTTTAATGTTTTTTTATGATTTCTCTCAATAAGCAATTGTTTTTTGAATTTAATTGAGTGAATTTTATTGGCTGGTTTTGTCATGTGTTCTTAACTGTTACCTCTATTTAAATGTAAAGTATTTGGTATTGTGTATGCTGATGAAGGGTTGAGAGCCCGAAAGCTTCAATAAATTACTGGCGTTTCTGTGATTTTTCGTTGTTTTTGAGAACTCCTTGCTCTATCTTAGTGTTTCAAGCTAATTAACTATACACACAGACACAAAACTAATAAAATACATTCTTCCATACAGAAATAGAACATGTACCTAATTTTCATAGAGCTATTCAGTTCGCATCTGTAGCCACCAGAACTGTCTCCTGTTCATATCCTAATAAGGCTATGCATGATATTACCAAGATCATCAACCTAATTAATACTAGCACCTGCACCATAGCTCAAGCCAGATATGGAAAAAAAACAATAGCACATTCAATATTTCATTTTTGTGCCTGCATCAAGAGAAGTATGTAGTGATGGAATCATTGCTGCAAAAGAGGTTTAAGTAATACCATATGTGCAATATCTGTCTTCCTTGGGAATGCTGTTCACTAGGAGAACAATCTATCAGGCTAGCATACTATTATAATGGAACTTAGAGGAAGGGGTTGTTTAGTCAGTCAGTTATTTAATTACTGTTGATCACTTCCTACTGAGATATTTCCAGAAACAGAATATGGCCTAATCTTCTTCAGTATTGTCAGTGATTTTCTTTGAGGAAGTCATACATATTGAGATATACAGCAAATATTTCCAGAAGAGTGAATATCACAGAAAGATTTTAAAAATTATGGCAAATCTAAAGATGCTGTAAGAAATATTAGGATCTGTCAGATGACGTACTGTAAAGCAAGTGTACAGTAGTTAACTGAAGAACACATAGATCTTCAGGCAATTTATGAGATTAATGAGGGAATATCAGAAGTTAAAACATCTGAAAATAAACTTTTAGCTAATTGCTGGTATGACTTGAAAGTATCCAAGAGAACAAACTATGAGAAACCTTTTTAAAATAATGACATTCACATGGATCAATGAAATCAGTACAAAGGAGAAACATCACTTTAAATCTTGTCTAAGTACTAGCCCGGGTGAGTGAGGGTTGGCCTGGGAGAGGGTATACTGAGTTTCACAGTACGGCTTTCCTGAAGGGAATTTTTTTTTAAACACTACTTGGCCACCCCTGGTGGAGATAAAAGGTACTGCATCAAAGCATGCATGAATTCAGAAGGCATTCTCAGTGGATCTCCTTTATGGCTGCATTTGTTTGGATCTGGCATTGCAAACTTTGGATGCTATATTTTATGTTGGAGAATGCTTAGCATATGCTTGGTATGTTATGCATTTAGGTTGAGGAATATATTACTGGAAAAGCCATATTTACTCCAAAGCTAGCAATATAATGGTGCTGTACTTTAGTTCTCTCAACTTTTGCTCCTGGATGGAGTAAACTGGTCAGTGCAGAGATTAGCTGATACCGCGTGAACAACAAAATGATGTATGCTGGAGCAGAAAAGAGCAGAAGAAGGTTAGAGTGGAGTTAAACTTCTGTAATTCCATGGAAAGACTGCAGCATTAGCATTGCAAACATGTCTTGGAATGTTATCTGTGTGAACACATGCACAGTGTACAGGCTCGAAAAAAGGAGGACAAAAATAGTCTGCATCTTATTATGTCAAAGTTATCACCTACAACATTTACTTCTGCAATAGCTCATAATCATGTTGCTCTTCTTACTTTTATACCTAGCCCTTATTTGGGTCCTTCTGATAAAGTTCTTGTTTTTTTTAACTTATTTTTTCTGAATACCTTATGACATCACTGTTTCCTAGTTCAACCTTTCTGAGGTATTATTTCTCAATTAACCTGTTAACTTCCATAGGTCTGCATAGCGCTGTCCCATTATATCACAAACCTATATTTTAACTACTCTGATTCCTTTACTACTTCCACTCACCCTTTCTCTCTCATTCCTAAAAGTTACCCTAGTTAAAGTTCTTCCATAGCCCAGTGCTTTGTTGTAATGCAGCTAACATGCACTATTACTCACTATGTAGCTTCCACCCTTTTGGCTTTGGGGGTATGTTCATAGGTTCATAGGTAAGTACTAGGCTAACTGCCCTTGCAAGCCTTTGTAAGCCTAGCCAATTATCCCTTGTTAGACTCAAACCTTGCACCTTGCGCTTGTAAAGCAAACACCTTAACCATTAGGTCAACCTCCCACCCCCATGTCATGTCATTCACTTCCATTCTTTTCTTAATTTGTTATTGTTTCCCCTTTTTCAAACCTGACACAGCATAACCTACCATCAAATATATGCGTATTGCCATACTGTTACTCTTTCCTTCCAGAGCCTAACATTTTGGGTTTATATTTATTGTACATGTGTGCAGTACTGATGACCACAATAACTGTGTTCAGATGGTTCTTACTGTATCAGTATTATATGTGATGTACATGTTAATGTACAATATATTAATAGGTTCATAGATTAGTAGTAGGCCAGCTGCTCTTGTGGACCATTTTAAGCCTAGCCAATTAACCCATGTGAGACTCAAAGGCTGCACCTTGTGTCTCTAAGGCAAATATCTTAACCATTATGCCAACTGCCCACTAAATAATAGGATATGTCAGGATTAGAACTCTGGACACCATTACACAACTTACCTGCCTTACATCTTTCACTATATATGAAATGCTTTTTTTAAGGAAGAGCATTGTCCATGCCTAGCATACCTGACATAGACTTATACCTGAAGGACCTGGCTAGTGAATTTTTACTAATCTTTCTATACATTTTTACTGTGAGTCTGCTTTGGGACTAGAATGTTTATATTTTGTGTGCATTTTTTTTGACATTCTGTGTTTCACAACTGATCAGCACATGTGTACAATGAACAAAAAAATCAAGTAAATTAAGTCTGACTATCTTTAAAATTTTGAATCAAAAGTTATCTCCCCAAAAGACCTTTGTTATCTATAAAAAGGCTTAGACGTAAAAGTAAAATGACCTAAAGGAAGACTGGAAGTAATGTGGTGACAATTTTTTTGTTCAAAGGTCAATTTCTCTTTGCTAACTATGATGTCAAAATTGGCATAAGTAGTTAAATTGTTTTTTTATTTTTTTAAACTTAAAACATTTTAGAACTTCTAATGAAGTTCAACATAAATTGTCAGAGATAAGCATGGTTCATCAGTATCTTTTGTATACTCAAGGGCTTCTATTGTTCTTTCATTCCAGAAACTCCTCATTAAAGTACAGATGTGTTTGCGTGAAGGGAGGAGGTGGGAGTCAGGTGGTAGGACGAGAAGAGGAACAGAGCTGATGTTCTGCACCAGCACACAAGATGCAATAATTTTCTATTCCTTGTGCCTTTGTGAGAACAAATTTTTAATACTTACAGAATTTTATTAGTTATAATTTAAGAATGGGGAAGAAAACTATGTTATTAGATCATGTGTTTATTCATTTTAAGATACATAGCCTTAATTTTCATTTACAGCCAAAGCTTCACAAAAGCATGAGGATTCCCCCTCCAGTTCCCATTTTTATAATGCAGTACATTTATTCTGCAGATCATGTCTCAGAACACCCTGCCCCTGCAGCAGATTCACTGCAGAAAAAAAAAACAAAAGAAGAAGGAGCAGCATTCGGCCCTTTGTTGCCATGGAAACCAGACGAGTTGGCTTGATGCTGTGAATTAATATATTTTTAAGGTAGAAAATGGTGGGTGTTAAAGCATTAATCTGTCTGTTTGCAGACAGCAGAATCGATATGAGCATGGCATTCTTTCTTCCCACCCAACACTGCTATATATATATATATATATATATATATATATATATATATATATATATATATATATATATATATGTGTGTGTGTGTGTGTGTGTGTGTGTGTGTGTGTGTGTTTTCAGTTTAAGGGATTGGTTTCCCAACCTGCAGTCTGTAATTTCCCCTTTCTAAATTCTGCTTCATACAAATATAGAAGGAAATGAAAACAACACCACAACCGCCATGCTAAGGACAATAACATAGACTCACTCAGTACCTATTAAGTAGAATTTATAAGTCAAATAATAATTTAAGGCAATGGCACTGTTTAAAGCATTTCAGATTTACCCCCCATAATATATAACTTCATTTCATGCATGTAAGCATGATATGTGTGATGGTGCTATGTAGAAAAGGTCAGAAAGGGATATGCACACACAAATTACACACACAGACACACACACACACACAGACACACACGCACACACGCGTACACATGCACACACGCACACACACGCACACACACACACACGCACACACACGCGCACACATGCGCACACACGCACACACACACACGCACACAATCAGTCATGTAGGTTGGATACATCAACAATGGGTCACATGCCAGTTGCTCCTGTTGTCAAACAGACTATAAATGTGCAGTATTTGCACATAACTGCATTTGGGTAATAAGCTTAAAGGCAAGTTCAAGAAGGGGTCTAGAAGCACAGAAGAGAGCTTTGTATAAGTTGCATTGCTGCCATTTCTTTTTCTTTTATATTTACTCCACTCCAACTGTGTGTAAGCCTGCTGCCATCTGAGCTGCATACAATGCATGATAAGAAATGATCAGACATACATAATCTAGCTTATTCTCCCCAGAATTATTCACTGAAACATTTAAATGATAATAGTATTTCTTGTGTACTTTGTACAAAGCTTAGGCAATCAGACGTTTATCTTAAACATTAGAAAGAAGCACAAAGCCTGTCTTACATTGTATTTTCTGCCACAGTTATCAAATATTTGCATTATGTTTAGTGCGTATCTTGGCAGGTAGGTTACTTTGCTGTATATTGTTTTGTTTTCTTGCTGTTCACATGATTTACTTATATATTGTCGTATCTGACCTTGGTGGTCTTAGTTATCCATTCAACCCCTTGCCCTTATATTTTTTTCATGAATTAGTTCTTATCTTTTTCAGCTGCAATGTGCCAGAAGTGGGAGTGGAATCTTAGCCTCTATAGGGACTGCATTGTTGTATGATGTATTTAATTCATTTATTTATTTAAGGTATTTAAATGTTTAAAATCTAGGTATTGTATAAGCAAGAAAAACATGAAATCAGAATGTTAAAAGGTGGCGAGTCTGCAAAATCTAGACTGCAGGATAAGTAAAGAATAAGAATCGGATAGTCTAAAACTAAAGAAATCCAGAAATAGATGTTTATTCACTTTGAGCCACATACACTGTTGTCAAATTGTGGTGCTTGTTGACTGCTGTACCTATAGAAGAAGAAATACCTTGCTCCACATGACAAAGACAAGGTATGCAGAGGATAAACTGTCAGAAGCAACTAAACTTGCCCCTCCCACAGGGACCTAAGGTATCTAATTGTGACACTTTTTTACCTAAGCAGGATGCACGCTGTAAAGGACAAGCAAGGATGGTAGTTAAGAATCAAAATTTTAAATACGCATCTGTCTGCATTTGTTAGCAAGTGCAGATCCCTGTTGTAATATGGTTAGTTCTAGAGTTTCTGTCCATATCCTGGAAACAGAGTTCTAAACTTGCTGCAGGTGAGCTATCTCTTTACCCAAGGTAAAGAATGCTGCAATAGTCCAAGGACACATGACCATGCCTCTTGGTTTCCATCTTTAGGTCCTGGAAAGTAATCAGATGGGAATGAAAACAGTGCTGATATCAGCTACTAGAAACCTGCAATAAGGCTGTGTGAAATAGGACCTGCTGTGCCTACAGCTGAGTCCCATTCATATTATCTCTCAGGTCTTTCTATATGAGTAAATTGTCAGCATATACAGGTGTCTCTGTACGTATCACAAAACAAAGCTTTGCTGACCTTTGACTCATTTACTAACACGATTTCCTACCAACACAGGAAAGGTCAGCCACCATCCTTACAGCAGGCTGCACTGTCTGGAATGCTTATGTCTCTTCAAAAAGCTACCACTTTCATGTGTCCATCTCAAGACTCAGCATAGACACTGATCCTCATGTCTGATACCATAATGCTGATGAAAAAAGCTAATATATCCTTGTGGTTCCCTACAAATTGTCAAGGTGAAGTTGCTTGAGCATCAGTTGCATGGAGAAAGAAATTAATTGCATAACACCAAACTCTGTTTCCCATAGGAAATCATTGCAGTGTGATTTCTAATGATTTGCTTCTTTAGAGAGATATTTCCATTCTTTAAGTTGGTGTGACCATTGAGTTGTTTTTATATATATATATATA
Source organism: Protopterus annectens (assembly GCF_019279795.1). Classification (NCBI taxonomy): domain Eukaryota; kingdom Metazoa; phylum Chordata; order Ceratodontiformes; family Protopteridae; genus Protopterus; species Protopterus annectens. Next base: position 1,086,009,518 of record NC_056741.1, read on the forward strand.
TACATATATATATATATATATAAAGGTTTGGTTGGTGTGGGGGCTTAGAAATAGACTTTTTTCCCTTTTGAATTTCTGGCATTTTGTATCCTTTCAGAAAATGAAATTTCAGAAAGTCAGCATATTATAGTAGAACTCATCCTTGCATCTGGTTGCTAGTTGTTTGAACTTCCACTCTTTGAACATGTTATTTTACATGTATAGGTAAGTATACTATTTTCTGCTGATGACCTACTGGTATAGATAGAGGATGCCTGCCTGCCTGCATACCTGCCACTCTGTTTGCTGGTCTATACTACTGGCATCTAACATTTTGGGTGTGGCTTGAGCACAAGAGACAGGTATGCACTGCATATACTAAGGGGTACAGATGAGAACTGCCAACTGACTGACCTGCAGTTGAAACTAGAGAAGTAACAACTGATTGCCATAAGCAATTCACAGACAACCACAAAGGTTCCAGAATGAGGTAAGCAGAAACTATGTGTATGACATTACTATGCCCATAGCATATTGCCCTAGTAAGGAGGACAGGGTTAGGGAAAACAAAGGTGTGAGTGTAATATAATCAGGCCCTGCCATGACATTTCTTACCCTCTGCTATGCAGCCAAATGTGAAGATACTGTTACATTGTCACGCATGAGACAAGGGATCTACCCCCTGATATGTTATATCAGATGACTGAGGGGAATAACAAGGAAAACATTGGGAAACCAGGGAAGAGTCAAGAAGCTACACATCAGTGGCATTAGAGGAATAACAACTAAAAACTGTTATGCTCTACAGGTGTTACTTCATGAAAGTTGTTCAAGCAAATGGCCTATCTCCAACACTCAATACTGAAAGCTATTTACATCTTTGGTTATTATATATAATTTATACTTTGTCTTTCATGTTACAAATATAAAAACATGCAGTAAATTAAATTTTAGTGTATACTACATGAAATATGATTTACATAAACATCTGATTATTCAAAAGCGTGTTTTACTAATGCTGACAGAAGAACACAGAAAATGGTGGAGGGGGTTTTCCTTCCAGTCATATCAGGTGATCCAAATTTAGAGACAGAGAGAAGTATCTCTCCATTCATTTGAGTGACTCTTATACTGTATAGAATGACATAATCTCTGGTGTGATGCCTACAGTGGTATACACATGTCCTGACTTGATGTCTATTTTCTCTCAAATTTTATCTGTGCTTCTAGTCTCCTGCATTTGGTGAGATTCCCTTGCTTTACCACTGTAAGTCTAAAGCCGTATATTTTTTGTCAGCTGTTGAACTAATCTGCAAAGAGCTTTTTTTTGTTCATTTTGGTAACCTCATAATGCCAAATAAAGATGGAATTCAAATGGGCATGTCACCTAAGTGTAATGTTTTTTCCCATTTTTATATTACAGGTTCATAGTGGATTACTAGGCTACCCGCCCTTTTGGGCAATTTTAAACCTAGCCAATTTCCCTTTCAGAGTTGAGAATCAAACCTTGTGATTGTGAGGTAATCATCTTAACCATTATACCAATCCTCCAATCTTACTCTAATCTTACTTATTTAGCATTTGTTGAACAGGTTAAACCCACTTGACCAGTGTCCTGTTTTCAGGGGACTCTCAAGGTGGTATTCTTACTGACCAGGCGAAATTTGGAATTTCACCAGGGTGCCAGGGAACTTTGCTTAATTTTTTCATTAATAGCCATGGGATCTTTTATATCTAAAACTTTGCCCGATCTAGTAATACAAAACGTGAGTCCTGATTCATGACTATGAAGCTCTTCAGTCCAAATTTAAATAGTGTACCAGGTCCTCTAGTTAGAGGGAATAATGTTAACTGTTGGACTTCTTGCTTCATCCAGTGAAAGTTGTGCAATTTTGGCAGGACAATACTGCCCCTACTGAAGGCTACAGAAATAATAATGGCAATGGCAGAGGAGAGTCTTGTGTTGGCTCAAGCAACGTCTTAGTCCTATATACATACAACAGTGAAGTCATGGTTAAGACTACCTGGGTGGACTGAAAGTCAGAATCAGCCATGGACAAAGAGGTAAATCCCCCAAGTTTCTTGAAAAGTGAGGGTATATTGCATCTTGCCACAGCACATCTTATTGTGAGGGCACTGATGGGGGACAGTATAATTAGGGCATGGAGTGGCAGTAGTGTGAATGGGATAACCAGTCCTGTGGTGGGCATGTAGTGAAATAAACTGATACTTAAAAAAAGTTGTACAAATCTGCCATAGTAGATTGATTCTCTACTTACCTGTCTCTAGTACTCAGTACAGCAATTGTAAACTTCTGTCTTTTCAAGTACACATGAGAGCAAAGCACATTGGTCAGTGTGTTAAAATCCGTAGAGACAGTACTTTTCAACTGCTTGCTAACAGCTGAAAGAGCTACCTGGGAGTTCAATGTGATGAGAATAAAATAACACTAAATTGTTGGCAAATAACTCTGAGCTGATTTGCCTGATATGAAAGAATGGCAAAGTGAAACAAGATATGGTTCTCCACAAGGGTCTCTATCTAAAGTCACTGCAGTATAATAAGCATGTCTCACCATACCAAGGCAGATATGGAAATGATGCATGTTCACATATCAAGAGTACCGAGTCTGGAACTTTCTTAATGTAACCTAGGCTTGATGATTCTTTTGGAGTCATCTGACATTCGTCCCTATGGGGACGAATCTTAGTTAACAGTTCAGGCAAGTCAAGATTATTGGTTTGGCTTGGCATTCATACTTTATTGCATTATTAGGTAAGTCCATTCAATAATGTTTGCAGTTAATAACACATGTTGTGTACAAAAATATAATCTCATTAGTTTATACACACTGGAAATAATGCAAAGAGTTACTTGGAGTTTATAGCTGTAATAGTTGCAAAAACGTTCCAGAGTATTACCTCAGTATATCCTTTCAAGATCTATTACTGAAAGTAAACAATACATTTTCCTGCCTCATCTCAGTCTGCTAATTGAAACAGGTTTTTGGATCAAAGAAGTATTTTATGTTAGCAGTTCCACTTTTGATAGCAAAATGTAGCGTGAACAGGCAGACATTAGTCCTCTAAAGTCAATAGTTCCAAGCACCAAGTTCAAATGTTGCAGTTTTTTTAAGTTTATTGCAACATTTTGCACATCTATGGAAACAGTACATTTTGGCTGTTAAATATTTAATAAGCTACATCTACAGCAGAGCTGAATCTAAAGACCATTACTTCTGTTTGTATAGTATGTGATTGTAAATCATTTAACTACCAAGGTGCCTTAAAGTGGACATTGAGAGGAGACACTATACCATCTTACCTTATGGAGTTTCATCACCAAGAACATTAACACATTTATAGTTGTGAGATGTATGCTCCACTCATATCAGTGACATTATTATTCACTGTGCTAGATGCAGACCTAGGTATCTATATGATACAGAATAAAATGCTGAATGTACATACTGCATGCACTGAGTAATTTAGAGCATTATGGGCAGCATTTACTCTAGTAATGATTTTACCTATATGCATAATTATTTATAATTTATCTGACAGCTGAGTCAGTTGATCAGAACAGACCATCTTATGTTACTACCTTATAGTATGTCAGGTATTAATGCAATAAATATATGATACCAGATGAATAGTTTTAGCACATAAATATTCAAATGATATTAATATTAAAGAACAAACCTTACGCACAATGCTGGAGTATTTACATAGGTTCATAGGTTCATAGGTTCATAGGTTCATACTAGGCTATCTGCCCTAGGGCATTTATAAGCCTAGTCAGAGTGTGTTTGGCTTTCGCCACCCATTTTAAATTAATTTTGCTATGCCCTTTTTCGAGGTTAGTATACTGTGCCTCTGTCTAACAGTGACACAGAAGTGATACCCGGGGTAAACCTACGATCCCCCATCAACTCATCAAGATTCCTCTTGAAGAGAGTCAATGAGGGATTCTGCCTAACATGGACTGGGATTTTATTCCAGAGTGAAGGGAGCCTCTGGGTTATGAATCTGTCCCTCCAGCATGTCCTATTTATTTCAGTGCTGAGGTTCAAGTCTCTCAATCGCGTATCTCGATGGGATTTGGATTTTCTGAGGTGCAGCATGTCCATTAATTCCTGGTTGGACATGGCTTTATACGTCAAGCACAGATCGCCTCTGAGCAGGCGGTATGTCACTGAGTAGAGCTGGAGTTTCTTTAACCGGGCAGCATATGGCATCTGTTTGAGCCCTTTGATCCTCTTGGTGAGGTACTTTTGGGGTCTTTCCAGTTGCTGCAGGTGTCTGGTAAGGTACATCCCAAAAGGGGCATTGTACTCAATTATGGGCCTGATGAGGGATGAGTAAAGAGGCACGATGACCTCCCCTGATCTAGATTTGAATCCCTTCATGATTAGGTGGGCTATATAAAATGTTTTTCTAACCACTTTGGCCATGTGGTTGTCAAATGAGAGATTGCTATCAACTTGGGTCCCCAGGTCCCTAATTACTTCTTCCGTACTTAATGGATTACCACTTATGTGGTAATTTGTGGGCACTTTGTTTTTGGCAAAGGGGATGACTATACACTTTTTGGCGTTTAGCTTGAGGCCATGGCTCTGGCACCAGTTGTCTGTTTCTATGAGGCCCTTTTGGAGGATGCTTGTGTCGGCTGGAGAGTCGATTATGGCGCCCAGTTTGCAGTCATCTGTGAACTTGGTCAACCACAGTCCTTCCATGTTGGCCTGTACCTCCGAGAAATATATACCGAACAAGAGAGGTCCCAGAACTGAGCCTTGTGGGACTCCACTTGTAACTGGTTTGGAGTCTGACATGGCTCCAGCAATTCTAACCATGTGGGTTCTGTCCTTGAGCCAGTTTGCAGCCCATCTAGTGACATAGGGGTTTATATTTAAGCTGGTGAGCTTATCTATAATGGCCGAGTGGGGTATTGTATCGAAGGCTTTTGCGAGGTCCAGGTAGGCTGTGTGGACTACCTTCCCCTCGTCAATGGCCTCGGTGACTGTTTCAAAGAAATCGACCAGATTTAAGAGATAGGATCTGCCCTTAACAAAGCCAAACTGGGTAGGATCCAGTGTCTGTAGGTCCCCAATATCTTTATTTATAAGGTCCATGATGATCCTTTCCATAGCTTTGCAGACCAAGCTAGTCAGGCTTATGGGGCGACAGTTTCCAGGATCCGTTGAGGCACCACCTTTGTGGAGAGGGACCACTGCTGCTGTACGCCACTCTTTGGGTACATATCCTGTAGTAAGGCTGAGATTGAACAGTAGTTTTATGTTTGGGTTTAGCTCTTCTTAGAGTTCATGTAGGACGCAGTGCGGGACACCGTCTGGTCCCATTGATGCTGTGTTTTTTGCTTTGGAGAGGGCGGCTCTTACCTGAGCATCTGCGATGTCAGGGGGGCAGCACTCTGCTGGGATAGATATTTGCCCTTTTGGTGGGGAGGGGGGGAGAAGTTTGCGCTGAACCTGTCAGCTAGGGATGTTGGCAATGTCTGTGGGTTCGGTGTATTTTTTGTCATTTTGGACTAATTCTGAGTATATCTGGGAATTCCCACCCAGGTTCCTAACATAACTAAAGAAAGCCTTGTGATTATCCTTAGTGTCCTGTGCAATTTTTCTCTCAAAGCTGGCCTTAGACAATTTTATGAGTGCCCCGTAGTTTTTTGCTAATACTGATCAGAGATGCCTTCCCTTTTTGGGATTTTGCTCTATCATGTAGTAGCTTCCTCCTTCTATTGTATAGTTTATTTATGGCTGGGGTCCACCAGACAGGACGTCTGCCTTTGGAGGATTGGGTCTTGGTTTTATTTGGGATTGCATGATCCATGCATTCCTGAAGGTGTTCATATAATGCATTTATAAAGGATTCTGCTGTCTGGGCCGTATTTTCCACAGGCCCGGGGGCTTTGAAGGATTCCACCTCGGTTTTGAGGAGTGTGAAATTTGCTTTAGAGAAGTTTTTCACTGTGATTTTTTGGGCAGGGGGTGGGGTCGGGATGTGAATATCCAGTGAGATTAGTTTATGGTCTGATCTTACCAGTGAGGGATACACTTCTGGTCTGGAGCATAGAGTCCCCATGTTGGTGATGATCAGGTCCAGTACGTTTTCCCCTCTTGTGGGAGTGGTAACAAGTTGTTCCATAGCATTTGAGTTTATAAATTCTAGGAACCTTTGGGCTAGGGTGTTGGAGCTAGAGTAATGCTCCCAGTCTATGTTTGGGTAGTTAAAGTCACCCAATATAATGGTGTTTGGAGAGACCTTCATATTTTCCAGTGTTCTCAGGAAGGCCGAGTGGAGTTCCTGGGTTTGGGAGGGTGGTCTGTAGCAGGCTATAAACTGGAAGGCAGTTTTACCCACTGTTAGTTGCACATGGATAGTCTCTGATGCTTCGTGCTGTGCCACCAACCTGGAGGTGTGGGTATCTTTGACAAATATTGATATTCCCCCTCCTTTTGTGGTTCGATCCAAGTTTTGGGGCCGAAAAGCATGGTATGAGGTATAACCTGGTAGTGCTGGGGTGCTCTCAGGAGCCTTGAGCCAGGTTTCTGTTACTGCACAGATATCGATGTTCTCCATGCTAAGGAGAGTTTCGAGTGCATGCATCTTGAGGTTTAGACTTCTGGTGTTGAGTAGCACTACTCTTAGTTTCTTATCCCTTGTGATACCTATAGAGGTGGGTTTGTCTTTTGAGCCTTGCCTAAAAAAGGCACTATGGGGATAGCAAGAGCCTTTGCCAATATCCGAAAGCCCAGGGGTGATAGGTGCTAGCCATCCTTAGCGAAGCATCGTGGCTTGTCGAGCATGTCATCCCAGGCTGATAGGCATTGGATCCCCTTTGAATGACACCAATACTTAAGCCAATTGTTGAAATTGATCATCTTGTCTTCATATTGTGGCATCATTGTTGGTGAGGGTAAGATGCTACTCAAGGTCAGGGTCATACCGGCCTGGGCTACATGCTCAGAGAGCATGGACAATGACTGAGTCATATTTGTACTTGCCTTGGAGTGATCTGAGTGCTTGTGTTATGTGGCGGATCCTAGCACCCGACAGGCAGCTCACCCTGACCTTCTCCTTGTTCAGCCTGGTGAGCGGGACGTCAGTGTGCCTGACGATAGAGTCACCTATTACAAGTGTATCAGGTGTGTTGTTTAGCCTTAAGGGCTGTGACTGTTCGGCACACTGGCTTTGTGAGCTATGTGTTGCACGTGTTTTGTTTTGGGTGTGCGGTTGCTTGGGTGTCTGCTTTAGAGGTCTCTGCTGCTTAGGCAGATTTTTATTTAGAGCCTCTGAGTATGTTTTTATGTGTTTATGTGTTTGGTTTGCTGTCGTGGTAGGTCTAAGTGAGACTGGAATTGTAGTGGGTGTGGTTTCCTTTTCCTCCTGACTGGTTACGCCAGTACTGAGTTGAGAGAGCTTAGCCTCCAGTTTGGCTATATGGTTGTATCTCTCACATGTGTTGGAATTTGTTGGGAGGAGGAGAGGGTTGTCTGTGTACATGAGGCAGTTGTAACATTGCCTCAAGATTCCCAGATTCACCAGCTGGACCGGAGAGGAGATTGACAACTGACCTTTGGACATGCTAGAATAGTATTGGGAATTCCTTTATAATTGAAAAAAAGGGCCAATGGGGAACAAGGTACTCAAGGGGAGTTTGTGAGGATGTAGTGCTTTTAATTTTTTAGTGCTGACTTATATAATTGCTTTAGTGAGCAAGTGCCAGGTAACTTAAATGCAATGTGCTACAGGTAACTTAAATGGGAATACTCACTGCTACTTATGGTAATCCAGCAATCTAATAGAAAATCTAGCATATTAATGCTGCAAAATGCACATATACTAATCATTTGTAAGTGCATACATGGTGTGTCACCATTTTTGTAACATCATAAACCAGGAGCTACCTCAGGCTTTGGCTTCTCGTAATTCTTTTGGGTCTATATTAAAAGCACGTAGGTGTACTTACCCGAATACGTGAATGCCGACACGTCTTCATCGGACCACGAAAACATTGATCGTCCTGAAGCACAAAATCCGAAATGTTGAATTGTCATGATTGGCCTTCTGTGGTATAGCTCCGTAAGGTAAGTGTGAGATAGTTACGGACCTTAGGGTCAGGGTGCAGGTTAAGGTAAGTGCATAGATGGTAATGTATGTGAGATTTAGTGTAGGGTTAGAAGTAAGGTTTTGTTAAGTGTATGTGTGTGGATTATTTAGTTTGTTTGGGTATAACTTCTTAAGATAAGTGCGCGATAGTTACAGACCTTAGGGTTAGGGTGCGGGTTATGGTAAGTGCATACATGGTGGTATATGCAAGATTTAGTGTAGGGTTAGATGAAGGGCTTAGTTTAGGGTCAGAAGTAGGGTTTTGGTTAGTGTATGTATGTGGTTTATTTAGTTGGTTTGGGTAGGTAGTATGTAGCAGGAGTGGGGTGGGACAACTATGATGGTTCGAGTTTTTGAATTTTACAGTTAAGGGCATTTGGTATATTCGCAGTTCGCGGAATATATGTCGGCGTTTACGTATTCAGGTAAGTACACCTTTGTGCTTTTAATATAGACCCAAGGAAAAATGGCGGCGAGAGGAGGAAAAAGTAAAATAAAAATAAAATGGCACAACTGGCAACATGAACACCTTGTGCTGGCATGAAAATTAAAGGTTGTTACATCTGTATTGCATGGCTAACTAATGAAAACATTAAATAAATATTTTGCGCAAAGAAAGTAGGCAGTTGGTTATTATATCAAGTTAAGTGAAGAACTTTTTTTGCACAGACAGTTTTAGGACATAATTGTAAAGGAATTAACCAAGAAAAATATAAGCAGGAAACAGCTTAATAATATGATTTATGTCAAGAAATTATTTCTACAAAATAATTTATTCTGTCTGACTTTTGAAACAAAGATTATTTAAGGCAATGCAAATAGTTTGAATGATAAGGAAGTTAATTCATAATTTTATATGTAAATCATTTAAACTGGTATATATATATATATATATATATAGGTCAGTCCTTTGAAAACCACCAAAAGAAAACTGAAATGTACAAGATAAATGCAGTGAGTCAATTAAATTATACATTCGGTTAGTACTAACTCTTTTCAAAAATGTGGATTAAAAATAGAAATGGAATAAAGCATGTTTTTGTCAGGCACATTTTCCAAAACTTCCATTAACAGGCTGTATTCCCTGTCTTCCAACCTATTATAATCAATTCCACCCAGCAGAACAACATATTTAAGGAGAATTCCCCATTCCATACAGCAAAGTTGCTATCCTTTTCAGTAGTGTAATTCTTACCAAAAATAACATGCACACCAAAAAAATCAGAAATGCATCTCCAAGGTGCTTGTAAGAATAAAATGTCTTGTTATTTTTATGTGAGATGTAACATTCATTTACCTCTTTAAAATGGATTTTGTTTGTTATTTCCTTAACTGCAATTTCAAGTCAAGCTGACACAGAATAATTTTGCAATGTGCTCAAAACATCCTTAAATCATTTGTATACTTAAGGAATGTGACACCAATATAGTTTTTAGCAAACAGAATTTGTCCCGGTCCCCTTCAATAAACACATTACACGGAATGATGTTTGACGACCTTTATCAAGCTTCCAAAAACATAACTTTGTTAACCAATATTTATTAATTACCACCATAATTACCACTGAAAATAGTGTAGCTGATTTAATCACAACATATCCGTTCGTGTAATGTTGATCAGGACAGTGTGACCTCACTCATCCTGATCCAGTAAGCAGTGTCCTTACCTCTGCTCGCTTATTTTACTTATGAAGCAGCGTCCCACCACTCACTTCATTTACCACTTATTGAATTGCACATTCAATCAAAAAGCAGTGTTCTAATTCTACTTAAGTTAATTTTACTCACTTATTTAATTTGTCAAGCAGCCTCCAACTGCTGACTTTCCTTTCCCAACTCATTGAAATGAACATCCAACACCAAAGGGTGAACAGAATAGGGCAAGGCTGTCCCTCTTCTCCACCCTACCAGGACTATTAAAATAAGCACAATCCCCACTATTGTACTCAAACAGGGAGGGCGTCTGGGTAGCAAGTTTACACCAAAAATTTGATTCTCTACCCAGTTACACTTGCATAAACCCCTTAAGCCCCTCCCTACCATTACCTCATTTCTTCCTTATTATCCCTCATTCCCATTTAACCCTTTCATACCCCATTACCCTGTTAATGCCCACTAATCTGTTTATCTAACGCCCTCTGAAGATGTCCCTGGACAAATTGGTTTGTTACCAAACCTCATATGTGTGCCAACAAGTGTGTTAATACAAACTAAAGGACAAAAGGTACAGAGTATGCATTTTGTTTACTTCTTGCAATGAGTTGTGAAGTCATGATTTCTTGCCTGGTACAAAAAATGAACACATACACTCCTTTGTTACTATGGGCTAGTATGATAACTCATGTTTGAGGTCTTACAATGTAAATATTTGTAAATATGGCATAAGCAAGCTGAGCTTATGTTACTATGTGATGCACTGCATGCTTGCTTTTACTTTGGGATTGTGTCATCTTGTCTCCTGTAACAGCTATGTAATTAAAGGTTTCACATGAAAAATGTTGCATATCCAATGACCTGGCAATATATCTAAATTCTTCAAAGTGTCGTACTGATGTCATAGTAGCACTTAACACCTGACCAGCATCTCAGACCAATTTGTAAGTCAGGGAATCAGGCAGTAGCACAGGAGGAATAGAATGAGTTTGTTACAACTACTGCCTATAAACCAGTTTCACCACTCACAACTTATGTATTGGGTTTGGGATATAGATATAGTGATTATTGGCATAACTTATCACAGAGTACCTATTGACATAAAACTGGTACACCAAATAACTATTGTCATAACAACTTATTGTACAAAGTGACATTTTCATACATTAAAGGACAGTAATAGATGCAACAGCTTACTTTAATGATAGAAGATCCAAAATGGCGAGTAAGATGGAAAAAATATTTTAATGTTACTGTGATAAGCTGGCAGCTTTATAGAGAAAGATTAGAATATTTCTGTTTATCAAATGCCATGAAAAATAAGAAGGAATATTATTTATGGTTTAATGTGATAGACACTGAAATGTATGGGCTGCTGTATAGTTTATACAGAAAATAGATCTATCCAGAAAAGTCTGGATCAATGCCATAATAAGATATTGTAGAGACTTTGCAAAATCACATGAACTCAAGTTCAAAAGTAAGTCTAGAATGATTCAGATGCTATATGAGAAAACAATTTTAAAATAAGATCACAAGTCAGAAGTGTGCACCAATACTTACAGCATATTGTCTGTTTAGAGGTAGATTATCTGATACATTAAGGGACAGATCTGTGAGTACCATGTAAAAAAATTACATTAGGCCATGCCTTAAATATTGCAATAGCAATGAAAACATCAGCAAAAGATGCTTGTAAATTTCAGTCATTTAGAATGGAGGGTCAAGACTACAAACTGTCAGTGAACTTGCTGCTGTAATCCTGAGTTTCATTGTCATGGTTTCCACTTGCTAACTGACACAGCATGTCATTTAACCAGACAGTGCTCCCAGGTTCTCCTTTGAAGAGACACTAGTATCCCATGGGCTTACCTGATTATACTATTAATAATTTACCTGTTAGATATATTAACAACAAGCATGATTTTATTGTGGCAGAACACCACATGAACCCAAAAAGTTTTGATTTGAAGGAAAATACTATCATGGCCAAATTCATAAATTCATAAAAGTTATCACAAAGTGCACATGCGATATACACCTTGCTGTAACCTTTTCAAATGTATGCACATCTCTGCCATAGTGCTTTTTTATACAATGATATGCAGTACCATAGTGAGCTGTCTCCAAGGCTGTGCTATATACCAATGAGGCAATCCGGAGGGGGGAGGCAAATGCTAAATAGCTACATGGTCTTCCCAGAACTGCCTGCAATAAAGCACTTATGCAGATGAGCGATTAAAGTAGCACAGTTACTCCTGGCTGCAGGCCATGTTCCTCTATTATAGAAGAAGTAAGTGCTGGGAAGTTTACTGGTAAGTTAGTGCTTACTGGACCCTGAACATTTTGATAACTGTGATAGGTATTGAGTATGGTGTGTGTGTGTGTGTGTGTGTGTGTGTGTGTGTGTGTGTGTGTGTGTGTGTGTGTGTGTGTATAGGTTTTATTGTTTGTGTAGGAAAGTGAATGGGTGTGCCTGTGTTAACATGATGTCACCACCACTGTTTCCTGCATGAGTGTATGTGATGGTCTGCATGCGTCATTTATGTGTGAGTGTGTGTCTGTCTGTGAAGTGGCAGTAGGGGAGTTTGTGAGGGGGGGTTAAGTTAGGTAGGGGTATATCTGTGTGTGTGTGTGTGTGTGTGTGTGTGTGTGTCTGTATGGGTGAATGGATGAGTATGTTTGTGAATATCTGAATGCAACTGGGTGGGAAGGGGATGTGTCTGTGTTGTGGGGCAGATTGGGGTGACTATTCTACTTCCACATGCCAATTAACTAATAAGTAGAGCCTGCAACATTGGGTCAGGGTAGGAACTAGTATACCTCTTTAAACTTGTACCTGAACTGCACTTAAAGAGAACAGGGATGGGGGGATCACTAGCCACCTGGTATAAGTCTTAAGCTGAGTGCTTTAATGGTACGCATGGTTGGGGGGGACTCTAGGCACCAGAGATTACTCTGAACTTCATACCTGAAAGGCTTTAAATACAATGTGGGTCAGGGAATACAACGTGGGTCAGGGAATACAATGTGGGATAGGGAATACAATGTGGGACAGGGAATACAATGTGGGACATTACATACAATGTGGGTCAGGGAATACAATGTGGGGCAGGGAATACAATGTGGGACATTACATACAATGTGGGTCAGGGAATACAATGTGGGGCAGGAAATACAATGTGGGACATTACATACAATGTGGGTCAGGGAATAAAATGTGGGGCAGGGAATACAATGTGGGACATTACATACAATGTGGGTCAGGGGATACAATGTGGGGCAGGGAATACAATGTGGGACGTTACATACAATGTGGGTCAGGGAATACAATGTGGGGCAGGAGCCACTTGATACCAGGGAGAACTCTTTTACAGCTCATGACTCAACATCACATAGACATAATAAAATGGGAGACCAACTTGGAAAATGTGGGCTAGGAGCAGGCACTAGACACAGGGGATACCTTGTAGCCCCTATATTAAAGGCACATACTGAAAAAAAGTGGTGTGGGGGAACCACTAGACACAAATGATACATAGCATGTCTTAAACTGTACTAAAAGGGATTCTAACCCTGTACCTTTCAACTTTCCACAGATGGCAGCAGTCCCCTTCACCACTACTATGCACCTGGGATATCATTATTGAAAATAAATAAATAATGGGAAAAAAAATAGAGTAAAAAAGTATTTAAACATTACATCTTTGGCACATGCCCCTCCCCCCCCACACACACATATTAACACACTGTAAAAGTGTTTTTTTTTTTAACATATATTGAGGATCTTGGGGATTATGCAATGCCTGCAACCAGAGGGAAATGAACAGGGAATATAAATCATACCTCTCAACCTCATAACACAGAACCAAAGTCAAAATTAATGATAGGACAAAATCATGGATACATTTTAAGTATTCATCTGAGAAATGCTGAAAGTATCTAGGATAACAGCTTTCACACTAGCATGCATTTACTAAAGGATATGAATTGTGAAACTTGAATGTCTGGCATTAAGGAATGGCTGTACTTATCCATGAATTACCAGGGCCAGAAAAAAGGAGACACCCTGGACATTCTGACAACAGGGACAGGTATAGAAAATGTTGTGTGTGTGTGTGTGTGTGTGTGTGTGTGTGTGTGTGTGTGTGTGTGTGTGTGTGTGTGTGTGTGTGTGTGTGTGCGCGTGTCATACCTCTCAACCTGGAAACATCAAAAAATCTGGACAAAGGCCCATGAAAAATATGTACAAATCTGTGTGCTCATCAATATAAATTTTGCATACATAATTATGTAGCCTTGCCCTATCCAATGGGATTGTGGGATACTGACTTTTGAATGCAAATTGAAGAACCGATATTCAGCACCCATTGCCCCTGTCAATGAGGGACACAGGTGGTACCCCTGGGACAAATTTATCTGTTAGGAACTCTGTTTCTAAATACTATTACTTTTTAAATTTATAATGTTAGAAATCAAAAAGTCTCTAAAACATTTTTGTCAGTTTGCTCTTTGAGTGGACAAATTACTCCCCCCCCCATACACACACAGATCCCTAGTTAAGTTTACCATGCAAACAAAACTCTTAACTTCTTAGTATAAAAATTCTAAACAAAGCTAAAAATAGTGGAGGAGACAACGGCTCAAAAAAGCGACTTGTTTAAAATTGATCTTACAAACTTAGAAAATAGACTGTTTTTGCATTAGCATGCATTTACTGAAGGACAAAGTCTGAAACTCAGATGCCTGTCATTTAGTGATTTCAATACTCAAGAGATTTGTCAGAAAACCACAAATTGTATGAGGAAAAGACCAACAGATTAGAGGCTAAACTCTGGACAGTTGCGAGGTATGCACATAATGCAGAAGTCCTTCAGAGCATTTCCTGATGCTAAGCATCAATTTCACTTTACTACCCACACGCACACGCACAAATACATAGACAAGTAAGCTAAATGTTTGCTGCAGAGGGATTTATTCTGCGTAAATTAAGTAAACAGAAAAAACAACAACAGTTAGAATTTCTGCTCTCTGGGTGCTGGATTAAATGTTAGCATTTCTTTCAACAAGGCCTCTTATTTTATTAGTAGCAATCTACTAAACATGTTTACATCAAGTTTTGATTACTATACAAGAAAAGGCCCTCCTTGAGGCTTGGTTTTATTCATTTTCTGATCTAAATTGAATCTGGCATTAGTTTTTAGTAACCACTGGCTAGCTGCATCATACATTTAAATTCAGCAGTGTTTCTGTAAATGAACTCCTGTCTCTATACTAGTCTGGACTCTGAAAGCAACATACCAGTTAGTTTTTTAATGCTATAAATGTCAACTGTACTTTCTCCTGCCCTGCTCAATGATTTTCAACACGGCCCTGTGAGACTGTAGATTACAAAGTACACTAGAAAAAAACTATGGCAGACAACCAAAACAGTATGTGAAGAGATTGCAAACTCAAGCACAAACAAGAAACAGGCAGGTGGCCTTTTACTTGCACAAGTCGATTTTGGGATAAGAATGCACAAAACTCATGTCAGGAGTAAAAAAAAAAAAATCTTGACATTTGATAAGGGTTGTGCTTTCAATAAAAAGTCCGATTAGCCAGAGTCGTTTGGTAACAGTAACACCCACTGTAGTCCACAAATGAAAAAAAAAACCCTGAGTTGAAAATGAAGCACAAGTTCTAATTTACGTTTCAGTAATTCATGCCATGCATCATGATAAGCATTTAAAAGAAACCCAAACTTGAATGTCAGACAGAGCATGTCATATCACGCCTACTATTTTCACCTAGTTCACATCAAGTAATAGATTCTAAGGCTTCTTTTTTGCAGAGGCAGTTAAGATGAAAGCTGGAAATAAATGCAGGAACATTGGCACGAGTGTAACAACTGCAATACACAATTCATAAGTTTGTACTTCCTATTATGAGTCTATGACTCAAAACAATTTATTTTCTTTACTTTATGTCTTTATTTTATTTTACCTGCTGCTGGAGATGGAGGAGGATCTGATGGAAGAAGTAGTAATAGAGATATATTTTTTATGATGACAACTGGCTAGCTATTCACCACCTTACAGCTCCAGGTCTGACGAGACTGCTTTGCTGTTTGGGGACAGGGTTGCTTCCTGGCTGCCTGAACTAAATAAATATTAGCTGGAGGCACCTGTACTATTTCAATTTAAACAAACAACCCTGACTGGCTGTGTCAGACAAACTCGAAGTGCACACGTGTGAGTATGTATGCAAACATAAACAAATAACAAACACACACTCTGACTCAGCCCTCAGCCGAATTCCAACAGGTTGGCAGACTGGTCATGAAGCTGATGTTATCGCGCATGTCACTGCACACGATGACATCAGTAAAAAAAAGAGGCTGAAAAAATTCAAAAAAGCCGGGAAATTTGGGAATTAAGGGGGCCACTCAGGAACTTGTGGCACCCCATTATTTGGACCTCAAAACTGGTAAATACCAAGGTATTCAGCATGGTTGAGAGGTATGGTGTGTGTGTGTGTGTGTGTGTGTGTGTGTGTGTGTGTGTGTGTGTGTGTGTGTGTGTGTGTGTGTGTGTGTGTGTGTGCGTGTGTGCGTGTGTGCGTGTGTGTATGCGCGTGCACATGCATGTGTCTGTGTATGTCTGTGTATGTGCATTTTACTGTTTGTGTTGGAAAATGAATGGGCGGCACCTGTGTTAGCATGATGTGATTACCACTGTTTATTGCAGGAAAGTGCTGATCTGCACTCATGGTAGTCAATAGCAATTCAGAGACATGCAAATTATATGATTATGAGGCAAGGAAGTAGATAAATAAGGTATTAGGAAAGTAAAAATAAATGAATTAAACATTGGGAAGAGCAAAGTATATGGGTGCTTCTTCCAAATTTGACTTTTGCCTATTCAGAGTGTTTGGTCTCGTGTAATGACTATACCAGAGCCATAGCGAAGTAATTTGATGTTTTGGGTCAGAGTGACACCTTCCTCAACATGAGGCTGATAGAGAAAAGGTTCTCCAAACTTCAACAAAAATAAAGATCCTTCTCAGCTTATACCAGCTCTTTGTACAATTACAGACCCACTAACATTGCAAACAACACATTTATTTTTACAGTATGATATCAGCCTCAACTCCTGCACTC
The DNA here is from genome assembly GCF_019279795.1 of Protopterus annectens. Classification (NCBI taxonomy): domain Eukaryota; kingdom Metazoa; phylum Chordata; order Ceratodontiformes; family Protopteridae; genus Protopterus; species Protopterus annectens. Next base: position 1,086,026,419 of record NC_056741.1, read on the forward strand.
CTGCTTGATCAGCTACTCTTCTGACATGTGACCTAGCCTGGGCAGACACCCCCTACACATCACACCAGCTACTGTACTGGACTGTACAACAGATCATATTTCCTTATTGAGGCATGTTTTTTAATTGCAAATTGTTGAATCATGGAAACCGTCCTTTTTATGACATCCCTTGATGTAAGAGAAGAGGTTCTTTATGAATCCACAGGTATGGGAAATATCATAGGAAGGGGAAAAATGAATGAGTATGAACACAGAAAGTTGACAAAAGGAAGTCAATCAATGAACTAGAAAGGTGGAAACAGATTAACTAATGAATACAAGAGAATGGATATATATTTATAAAAAGATGTGGAGGAATTAACCTTACTGAAAATGAATGCAACATTATATCAATCACATAGAGGTGATAGAGATGAAAGGAAGATTGTTACTATATACAGTTTAAGCATTGTCCACAATTTCTGTTAATGACTATGAGAGAATAAACGCAGAGATACCGATGAAATAAAAACCAGTGCAGTCGCAGGTTATACAGGTAAAATAGTAGCTCTGGATGGCAGTGTAGTGTCGGTGATGTAATAGTACTAAACCGCACATGTAATTTTTATTTTATTAATTTATTTTTAAATGAGGAGAGGACTGATTCATCTAACCTGACTACAGACACTTCATGGTCTAAAGGCAACATTTACAATGACAGTATCTTAGTGTTTTACTGCTATGAGTGAGAGTTAAACAGATTAATCATAATTTGGCAATATCAAAGTCGAGTAATGATTACATTGATTTGTGAGTTACCTAGATTCAGTGGAAAAGTAAAAGTAATTCTCTTCTAGATGCAAAGACTAAATCTGTTTACAGTAAGTACAAAAGGAAGAGAAAAAAAGAGGGTGAGATGCTCCACAACTGTTACTGTAAGAGGTAATAGCAAGTGTGGATGCAGAAATGAAGAGATGTATCTATTGGGTCATTCCTGAAGCAGAAAATCGATACCTTTGAGCACTTGGAAGGTATGAAGTAAGTGTGCCTGTAAAACCTGTACAAGATGCACATTACCTGAAGTAAGCAGGTGTGAAGTTGCAAACTGTGTATCCCAAGTCCAAGAAGGCAGGATAATTTATATACAATGAGATGAGACGCGTATTTGACCTAAGTGAGTAGGGAACCTGTTTGGGGAGCAGTATCCTGGTCACTGGAAGAAAATGTCTAAATAATAGCACACAAAGCAGCAAGTCTGACCCTTTCCTGATAGGCAGCCATTTTGTTATACTGAAAACATCAAACTAATGCTTGTCTGGTTTTAATAACATAAATCAGCAGATTCTGCAAGAGCGAACTTACACATCATAACAGTCTTTAAAGGATTCCTTGTCTAATGGGAGAGAGATTTTTTCAGCTGAGACATTTGAGAACCTTTTTTCTGTTGCTGCTCATTTTAGAAGACTGTATTTCTACTGTAGTACAGCATGCTATTACGCAGCTGTGACTATATAAAACTGTTTGTGCTCTGGATTGTTTTGCCAGAGGAATGTCCAACAGTCCACTTTGGTGATACATACCTGAAACTGAATCAGTACATAGCTCTTAACATTATTGCTTGCCCCCTCCCCAAAGAAAGCAATAAGGTTTGGTGAGAAGGAGCTCAGCAGATCATTAGGGTCTTTCTGTAATGAATTGAGAGCATGTAAATGATATTTAGAAGATTGGAAGATTTCTGAATCAGCATCACAGAGAATTGAGTTAAGTGATGGAATGTCAGAAGATAGGCAGTTAATAAAAACAGAAAGAGTAGAACATAAAAAAATACTTGTAAAACTATAAAGCTGAGCTTGGTAGGTGTGGACAGCGATTCTTTAATTTTTAGGAGGAATGGACTGTGACACAGGTAATTTTCAAAAGAGGTAAGTGGTTGAAATATAAAAACTAAATTAACAAAGGAATAAAGTAGTTTTGTAATGGTCAACTTAGTTAAAAGCCTTACCCAAATCAATAAAGAAAAAGTGGATAAGCTTTTATATGCTGCAGTTAGCATGCAGTATGTGAGTGTAGGTGTCTTTTTGGTAGTCTTAGCGTTGTGATCTTTATTGAATATATGCTATTGCCTAGAAAAATAAGTTTACTTATTGATGAATTCAGCTGCTTGGAAATTGATGAACTATTTTAAAGATGTTATCTAACACTTTAAAGTTTAATAATGGAAGTGAAGTTGATGAGGACATTGTATAGGAATGAGAAATATTGTTTGGGAAGTTTGGTCAAAGATAAGCAGGTCCATGATGATGCGCTCCATAACTTTGCATACCAGACTCGTCAGGCTAATGGGGCAATAGTTCCCAGGGTCTGTAGTTGCTCCCCCTTTATGAAGTGGGATGATTGTAGCAGTGTGCCATTCATTAGGGACATAGCCTGAGGTAAGGCTGTGGTTGAACAGGGCACACAGATGTGGTGCCAATTCATTGTGTAGCTCATGTAGAATGCAGCCAGGGATATTATTAGGTCCCATGGATGCTGTATTCTTGGCTTTGGAGAATGCAGCTTTTACTTGTTTCAGAAATAGTGGATACCAGGCTTTCTTCTGGTATTGTGATAGGGCCCTTGGGGGGTGAGGAGGTAAAGTTGGCACTGAATCTGTCGGCCAGTATGTTGGCTATATCTGTTGGCTCAGTATAGGAGGTGCCATTGTGCAATAACTCAGAGAAAATCTGGGTATTGTTTTGGAGGTTTTTGATATAGCTATAGAAGGCTTTGTGGTTGTTTTTGGTGTCAGCTGCAATTCTGCCTTCATAGCTGGCTTTAGAGGATTTGATAAGGGATCTCAGCTTTTTGTTGCGACTGATAAGGGAGGTTTTCCAGTCTTGTTACTTAATATTTTTCTGAAACAGTTTCTTACTTCTGTTGTAGAGTTTATTGATGGCTGGGGACCACCAGATAGGCTTCCTTTTTTTGAAGGAGAGCATCTTAGTTCTATTTGGTATGACAAGGTCCATGCATTTGTGTACATGCTCGTACAGTGCATTGATGTATGATTCAGTAGTCATGCAGCTATTTTCCATTGGCATGGGTGCTGAGAAGTTAGCCACCTCTGTTTTTAGGAGCCCAAAGTCTGCTTTAGAGAGGTTTTTAAATGTGGTCACCTGAGTGGGAGTTGTAGGTGTGAAGGAGATTTCCATGGTGATCAGTTTGTGGTCGGATTTAACCAGGAAGGAATTGACTATAGGTGTGGAGCAATGGTCTCCCATGTTGGTGATAAACAGGTCTACTCTCTCTCTCATTCTCTGTTTCTCAGCAGATTGTGGTACAATACTTTGATAGGGCAACAGATCATGGATCTGACATAAGGGGTATTTAATAAACTGCTTACAGGGTTAATAAGCTAAAAAGTACACGTTGCAGTTCTGTGCTGCTGGGACTGGGTAAGACATCTAGTAACACAATTGAATAGCTACTTTTGCCTTTCTTAATAAAAATATGAGAAGAGAAGAATTAACATATAGTATTTGTGATACAGGATTAGGTGAGGTGACAATAACTTCTGGGTGGAGTACAAATCAGAGAATTATAATGGTATGATGTGTCAGAGTTTGCATATGTAAAAGGTACAAATCAGTTGAGAAACAGAGAGGGGTGGGGGCAGATAGATGGAGGTAATTTACTTCCTTCCAAAAGCTTCTTTGGTTGTGAAAACATTTTCTTTGAAAAAAAGTGATTTCCATCTTGGTTTGGTCAGTCCTTTTCCTACTCAAGTCTAATCAGTTCTGATTGTTCTGATTGTTGTCCTCTTCTCAGTTAGACTACAATTTATTTATTTATTTTGTGGTCCACAAGTTAAAGAGGGTGCTTTTTTTTTCCTTTTTGCTGTTCTTAATGGGTGCAGGA